>NC_069502.1:734749284-734751784 GCF_027579735.1 Bombina bombina
TGAAGAAAACAAAAACAACAATCAGTGTGTGGCAGCTTGGAACCCCCTCCCACACCAAGACAATCTACGTGTAGACTCAAGGATTGAATTTCATTCCCAAGACATGACTAGAGCTTTGCCAACAACATGACAAATCCACGGGTATAGAAATTCAAACATCATACATTATCTGCATCACAAACAATTATAAACTAAAACAAAGAAGAAGATTTATCAAAGGGCAAATGTTTCTATTGCTTGCAGGCTCGCTCATGGTGAGCAGAGTAGCAGGTACTGCACGAGTGTCTCTTCAGGCAATGATAAAAACGGGCAAAATTTGCAACTACAAGGGGACAGGTTCGCTTCCTACGCCCTTCCGAACACTGATACATCTCTCCTAAAGTATGTGTATGACTAGTAACTTATTTTCCTAAGCTGGTAAACTATAGTGTGATTGCATTCAAGTTTACAGTTTAGTATCTGAGAGTAGCCTGTGCATAGTGTTGTATGTGAGAGTATGCGATTGGACCAATATCAAAAGTGTTAAAATCACAACATGCGTGTGAGAGATAAATTACAGATTGTTTTTTTTAATAAAGTAAAATATTGAGAATGTGTTCTGGAGCATTGACAAATGGATATTGGCTTCCTCCTCCACGATGACCAGAAAAAGGCAACCCAAATATAGAGTGGAAGATAAAACTAGACCTATACAACAACACAGCAAATTGTATATTGCATTTTTTCTACTTCAACTTTTTTTGTTTATTTTCAGAGCTCTACAGAAATTTAGGCAAAACAAAATAATACAGCTTTTTTGTCTAAGACAGCAGAAATCTTTCCTTCAAAACTTGATGAGAATTTAAAACAACAATGGCCATAGGTAAACTGGTCTGGGACTATAACAACTCTAACGGGACCATTTATCAAAGCTGCAGGCTTTGCTCAAGCAGAGAACCTGTCCGTCCGCAATCACCAATTACAATGCAGAATTGCTTGGAAAAATGAAAGATTGTCCCTCCCCCTGCAACCAATCACATGAGAGCAGGGCTTGTCAATCACCTTGAACAAGCGAGTTTGGGGTGATCACTCAAAGGAGGTGGAGAGGCCAAGAAAGAGAAAGAGCTGCTTCTCAAAATTGTGGTTTCAGGCTCATTTATGTGAGCAGCATAATGTTTCAGAAGCTGTGAATGCAGGTTGCTACCTTTACCATTTAATCTAAAAAAAGTTCCATATTTTACACATTCATTTTTGGGTACAGATTATTGTACCGTTGAAGGGACACTGAACCCAATTTTTTGCTTTTGTGATTCAGATAGAGCATGCAATTTTAAGCAACTTTCTAATTTACTCCTATTATCAATTTTTCTTCATTTTCTTGCTATCTTTATTTGAAAAAGAAGGCATCTAAGCTGTTTTTTAGGTTCAGGACCCTGGACAGCACTTGTTTATTGGTGGATGAATTTATCCACCAATCAGCAAGAACAACAAGGTTGTTCATTAAAAATGGGCCGGCATCTAAACTTACATTCTTGTATTTCAAATAAAGATACCAAGATAATGAAGAAACGTTGCTAATAGAAGTACATTAGAAAGTTGCTTAAAATTGCATGCTCTATCTGAATCATGAAAGAAAAAATTTGGTTACAGTGTCCCTTTAAAGAACACAGGCAAGTAACATACCAGCTCAAGCCCTAAAGCACCAAGCACACGTACTGATGCTTTATCAGGATGGTAAAACCAGGACTGTTGGTGGTGTTTTCAGACTAGAGTTGGCCACGCCTGCCTTTTGTGCCTGTGTTGTTTTGTGAAGCTCAAAATTACCAGTTAAACGGACAGTCAATTCCAGAATTAGAATTGTTTAAAAAGATAGATAATATCTTTATTACCCATTCCCCAGTTTTGCACAATGGTTTTATTAATATATTTTTTACCTCTGTGATTACCTTGTATCGAAGCCTGTGCAGACTGCCCCCTTATCTCTGTGCTATTTACAGACTTACATTATAGCCAATCAGTGCTGACTCATTCATAACGCTACAGGAGTGAGCACAGTGTAATCTATTTGACACACATTAACTAGCGCTGTCTAGCTGTGAAAAGCTAATAAAATGCACTTAGACAAAGACCGCATTAACGGGTTAAGAGATTTAAAGGTTATAAAGTATATTAAAATAACAACGTTGGTTGTGCAAAGCTGGGGAATGGGTAGTAAAGGTGTTATCTATCTTTTAAACAATAAAAAAGTTGTAGTAGACTGTCCTTTTAAGAAACACATAAAATAACCACTTTATTAGTTGTGTAAGGTGATTTTGGTGAAAATTGCACAAGGACACTTTTATATAAAAAAAAAATGGTAATGTCCCTTTAAATCCTGTAAACACATTGTCTGTGAACTGTCTGCTGTCATATTGATGAGACCCAAAAGGAAGAAATAGACCTTCTATGACAGGATTGTTTAGCCTCATATTTTACCCTGTGCTCTGTCAAACTATGGCAAAAATTGCATATTTTTCATGCA
>NC_069502.1:734759284-734766784 GCF_027579735.1 Bombina bombina
CTCTCTCTCTCCCCCTCTCTTTTGCTTTCTCTCCCCCCCCTCTCTTTTGCGCTCACTCCCCCCCTCTCTTTTGCGTCCTCTCTCCCCCTCTCTTTTGCGCTCTCTCTCTCCCCCTCTCTTTTGCGCGCTCTCTCTCCCCCTCTCTTTTGCGCTCTCTCCCCCTCTCTTTTGCGCTCTCTCCCCCTCTCTTTTGCGCTATCCCCCCTATTTTGCACTCTCACCCACCCTCTCTTTTGCTCTGTCTCTCTCCCCTCTCCCCCCTTCTCTTTTGCTCTGTCTCTCTCCCCTCTCTTTTGCTCTCTCTCTCCCCCTCTCTATTGCTCTCTCCCCCCTCTCTTTTTCTCTCTTCCCTCTATTTTGCTCCTTCCCCTCTCTTTTGCTCTCTCTCCCCAATCTCTTTTGCTCTTTCCCCTCTCTTTTGCTCTCTCTCCCCCACCCTCTCTTCTTTTGCTCTCTCTTTCCCCCTCTCTTTTTCTCTCTCTTCCCTCTATTTTGCTCTCTTTCCCCCCTCTCTTTAGCTCTTTCCTATCTCTTTTGTCTATCCCCCTCTTTTTCTATTTCTCTCCCCTCTCACTTGCGCCGACAGCGCCCGACCACGCCCCCGGTCATGTCACACCAACGCTCCCGACTGGTCACGCCCACTTTCGCCCCAAACAGCATGTCAGGTAAGGCCAGGTTTGTTTGTCTGAAGCTGTCATGTGCAGTAGAGACAGCGCAAGGACAAACACACTTGGCCTTTTATATTATAGGATTCATATACCCAACATTACTCATACGGCACACGGTAACACAAAAAGTACAAAAAAGACAGGGGGGTCTAGACTAGAGTAGGAAAAACAGTGACCACCATAAAAATTGATTGATTGATTGATTGATTGCAAAAAACAACAACAACAAAAAAAAACCAGAGGCTTCAGCCCTTGGTTACATTCAATGGCTCCTCCCCTAAACAGCACCAATCACATGCCACATAAAGACTTATTAAAGAGTGAAGACATTCTAGTACAAAAATAAGACTAAACCCCCCTCAATGGGGTTAAACAAAGTCAAAAGAGAGATCCCAGCAACAACCCTGTCCACTTCTAGATAAGGATGTGGCTGATGAAGACATTTGTAAATTTGCCTACTTCTGATTGGCTCACCAGCTATAGCCTTAAATAGGGTGGTAGAGTAGGGAAGTGGCATGAGACTAAAGCTATGTGTTTAATAGGGATTCCCCCCCCCCCTGCATGTGTCATTAACATCTAGTGCAGTCATTTTACCCCCATACTCTACATTTTATCCCTTGACGCCAAAGGCTTATTACTTTGCATTTATGGTGGCCACAATTCCAGATAGGCCCTTTAAAAAATAAGAAAATAATAATAATAATGTATGTGTGCATATACGGTGTTGGGGGTATTTTAGAAAGCCAGCCTACACAATAATAAGAAGTATGGCATCTTTTAGAGGTCTAGATAATAGATGAAAATAGAGTTGCAAACAGACCTTCAACCATTACTTTCATATTTTATGGCTCATGTCCTTGTCATTTTAATGTGTCACATTCAGTCCTTCCAGTAATACTTTAAAATAAAATGTGTATTTTAATTTTCCATGTTTATCTTTTTTTTATATTTATTTTAAATTCATATTTACTGTGATTTTAGCCCAGCTCAGTCAGCATATTTTTTTTCCTCCTATGGCTGGGAGGCTTGAGTCTACAAGAAAAAATTTAAACAGAGTTAGAAGTCTGAATGTAAAATGTGCTCGCTGACAAGGTATTAGTGAAGAGAATAATCACGCATGCATGGCAGCTCTTAAGACAGCCATCAGTGAAGCCCATCTGTGACATCAGATCAAGCTTGCCCTACCAGTGAGAGTTCGGGTACTTCAGATAAAGGGCCCTTCAATCTTCATTTTTGCTTCTGGAGCTATTTAGATTATTCCCAAGGATATAACCATAGTGATGAATTAAATGCAATTTACTCCTTAAAATTTTAAACTAAAAAAGTGACCTGCTTAACTTTACAGATCTTGCTATATTTATACAGAATCTACTAGTACACATTGTTTCATCCGGTATCCTAAGAAATTTCAGTGCTATCAAAATACAGTAATTCAGATATATTATGAGATTGCAAATGGGAGTACCAAAAAGATGCCAATCTATTAAATTATTGCTAGGTTGAAGTTCTAAGAACCTGGATTGCATGCTGTTGACATCTCAAGGCTAACCATTCTAGAAATCTGTCTCTAATTGGCTTATAAAATAAAAACTGCAAAAACAAAAAAAAAAAAAAAGCATTTTATATTAAGGTTATGACTGGAACTAGCCTTGTTGTCTGTGAACTAAAGCCCATATTGGATCTTCCAAATAAGGCAAATGCTGAGTGGAGTTTGGCTAATGAAAAATAATTGCAGAAAAAAGTATGTTAATTTGTTTTGAAAACTTCAAGACTTGGCCAATATGTTATTCTTTAGCAGCACAACAGAAATGTCTTGTAATTACAAGGGGGTTACTGTCCCTTTAAGCAGTTCTGTTGAAAAGTAGTGTGTATGTATATATATATATATATATATATATATATATACATACATATATATATATATATATATACATATATATATATATATATATATATATATATATATACACACACACAATAAGTTTCATTACCTGCATCCACTGAAATCACTTTAATATGTATGTTTTTAAACAATCAAAAATTAAGACAACCGTTTTTACTTATAAAAATTTTTTTTTAAAAAATGTGCCCATAATTACCTACTAGACGGCTTTTCAAATACTTTTTTTATTTTATTTAAAAGGACAATAAGGTTAATGATTCAGACAGAGCATTCGGTTTCAACAACTTTCCAAATCACTTCTATTATTTAAAGGGATAGTAAACCACAACATTTTCTTTTATGATTCAGATGGAACATACAGTTTTAAACACATTTGCAATTTACTTCTATTATCAAATTGTCTTCATTCTCTTGTTATCCATTGCTGAAGGGACAGCTCATGGGGCCCTATGTTTTACTGCATTATCTTTTTATTATGCATTTGTTAATTATGCAATTCTACTGTATTATATAGTTTATTAAGAGCTGTGACCCCCCCCCCTGGTTCCAAGGATTCCTCAAGTCCTGGCTTATGTAATATTTAAAAGCTGTCAAAAAAGTTGCTAGCAATATGATTCCATTGCATACTAATGAAACAATAAATAAAAAAATTGAAAAACACACTGGAACAAACTGAATCATCTATTGGTTTGTTGAAACAAGCCTCCAAAAAAAAAAAAAAAAAAAAAAAAAAAAAAACTTGTTTGTCTTGACTTAAACACATGTAATCTGTTTAAAAAACAAAAATCTGTATAATATTTTTTTTAAAAATATCCCTGTTGTAATAAAAACATTAGTACCATATTGTTAAAAAAAAATCAAAGTTCAATAACCAATATTATTTTTAAACATCAAGACAGTTTTACAAACAAAAATAAATAATGTATATTTTGTATACTTTCAGAAACAAAGTTTGACATAGGAGAGACCTTAAAAATATTGCTAAGGAGTCAAACAGTGACACAGGCTGCAATTGTGCTCCCTACTGTGTGGTTTGGTTACTGAGACTATTGAGACAAAACAGTTCTGTTTGCTCAGTCGGCGTCTGGGTAAATACAACACCTAAAGCTTAATTTCCTAATTGCCCTGCTCCTGGGATGTGTCTGAATTGTGAGAACAATGTCCCTTACCAGAAAATGACTTTTGTTCCACTGTGAACTGTATTATTTGCAATAATGTGTCTGACAAACACAATTCAGATGCTCTCAGCCCAGCAATGAAACAATACAGGATCACCATATCTTCCCTATCCCCTAGCGTGATATTTCTCATGGTCTCTATTATTTTTATCATTATTAACCCTTTCCTGCCAGGGTTAAAGTGTCTACATCGGAACAACTGTTCCGATGTAAACAATTTGAAATCTTGTGATCGTGCAAGTGATCACGAGCGTCAGGGGGCAATCCCTATGATGCTAGGCATGTCCTCCAGACCGCGATCCCACCAGTGGCTTCAGGAAAGCCACTCGGTTAGGATGTTGTATTCGTCCATTGACGTTAAAGCCCAGAAAAATTTGGACGGAATACAACGCTGTAACAGAGTTAAAAGGTTAATAATATTTGATTGCGATTGTTTGCTCAGTACAAATTCTTCTATAATTATAATTAATTACAATTAATCATTTGGCTGTATGTTTATTTAAAAACAAAAAAAAAAACAAAAAAAAACTTAAAGGGACACACTTAAGTCAAAATTAAACTTTCATGATTCAGATGGAACGTGCAAATTTAGACAACTTTCCAATTTACTTCCATTAACAAAATGTGCACAATATTTTTATATTTAAACTTTTTAAGTCATACGCTCCTACTGAGCATGTGCAAGAATTCACAGAATATACATATTTGCATTTGTGATTGGATGATGGTGCTGTCACATGATGCAGGATGAGTGGAAATAGAACTGTAATGAAAAAAATCTACTAATTTGAAGTTCACTAAGTGCTATTGCATTGTCTTTTCATCATGCATTTGTTGATTATGCAAATCTACTGCATTTACTTGTCCTTTAAATGTTAAAGTGAATGTCAATTTTGATGAATTAGTGCCCAGTTTTTAATAAACCTATTAAAAACAAGGGCACTTTAATTCATCAAAATTAACATTTCACTAGTTTTCTTCAAAAACTTACCTTTTAATCCTGGCAGCCGCTCCAGCGATTACCCCGGCCGTCGGAAGCCTCTGCAACGTCAGAAATGACGAATCCGGCTTCCTCCAATCTCGGCTCCCCCCCCCGGGGGGAATCTTGGCCTGATGCAACACTGTGATTGGAGGAAGCCGGATTCGTCATTTTGGACCCGCGAAGGCGGCTTGCGACGGGCGGAGGAAGTGCTGGAGCGGTTGCCAGGATTAAAAGGTACGTTTTTGAAGAAAACGAGTGAAATGTCAATTTTGATGAATTAAAGTGCCCTTGTTTTTAATAGGATTATTAAAAACTGGGCACTAATTCATCAAAATTGACATTCACTTTAAATATCTGATTCAAACAGCTAGTGCTGTAATAGTGTATTGCCAACTAGAATTTATTTTTTATTTTTAAAATAACATTTAAAAAAACTGTACTACAATTTTCAATTTAACAAATATTTAAAAATATAAAACTATATTATACACACACACATATATGATACACAGAAAGTGAAAAGAAACAGTTCACCGCAGCACAGGGTCCTGGCAAAGATAAAGTAATGTGTTATATAGTAAGGGAGACACTGATAAAATAAAGAGTGATTTAGTTAGACCACCAGTACTAGCTTATTGGCCAGTAAAATATTCCAACCATAATCAATAGGGAAAAAACCCTCATGCAACAAAATGCCCTGGGGGAAGTACACTTAAAGAAGAATTTGGTCGGAAATAACTCTTCCCCCCCAAAAAAAAATAATATTTCTTTGCACATCAAAATGGAGTATAATTTCCAGATATTTTAATGTATTCTAAACCATTAATCTGTAGTGTGTCACTTTAGGCTATAAAAATATTTGCTTCCGTATCCTTCCTATCCTCTTGTCCTAAACAAATCAAGGAGCTGCCAAAATCCAAAAAGCTCCTTTTTATTACGACATCTTTTCAAAGCAGTCTGTAAATTATTATAGGCACAGGAATAAATCTTACATTGCTACGGTACCATTACTTGTAGGGGGGAGGCCTTTTTGTGTGTTACATGAAAGTCTTTCATTAGATCGATTTATTTCTATTATTTTTTACAGAAAGGGTGGTGGAATCATGTAATAAACTTCCAATAGAGGTGGTAAACACAAGGACAGTAAAAATAATTAAAAAGTGGCTGGGACACGCATAAGGCTATCCTAATAAATAAGCAACATGTAAAAAGAGTAGACTTGATGGGCCTTTTCGTTCTTATCTATCGCCAATTCTCTGTTTCTATTATTCTATCTCAAGGTCTAGCATTCGATATACACACACAAGCATTCATAGGACTGCTCTTTCCTAACCTGCCCGCCACCCAGGGGTGGTGAATTAAAATCATCCGGTCTGATCAGTCCAGGGTGATTGATTACCCCTGCAGTGTGAAGGAGCAGAACTCTTGTGCAATCTAAAACACTGCCATGCTAATACTGTGAGTGGACAGGTACCCTGTCTGGGATCTTGTCTGCACATACCTTCTTAAATATAGCTGTTTGTGCGCACAAGCAAGTGACTGTAGACTTGTCGCTTAGTTCTTATCGAATTTTATAAAAGGGACACAAAACCCCCAAATTGTCTTTCATGATTCATTTAAAGAATACAATTTTTTTTCCCCAATTTACTTTGCTTTCCTCTCTTGGTACCCTTGGTTGAAGAATCAGCAATGCATTACAGGGAGCTAGTTAAAACATTGGGTGAGCCAATAACATGAGGCATATATGTGCAGCCATCAATCAGCAGCTCCTGAGCCTACCTAGGTATCCTTTTCAACAAAAGATACAAAGGGAACAAGACTAATTAGATAATAGACATACATTGGAAAGTTGTTTAAAATGATATGCTTTATCTGAATCAATTTTGAAAACATGTGGGTTTCATATCCTTTTAAATGAGGCAACAAGTATTCAAAAGAAAAATTCTCCTGGGTAACAGCAGCAGGTGTGCTTTCTGATTTTTGCGATCATGTACCCATGTTATTTATATACAGGGCTGTTCTTATTTGTGCTGGTGAGTGTGATTATAATGGCGGCCAATGTCACATGGAAGCATATAATAATGGTTTCAGAATCGTATTCTGTACAACACATGTTATCACACACATGCCCTTAACCAAACTTTCTGGACTGTGATAAAACAATGTCCAAATTATGCTGAAAACAGATATTCTAGGGAAGTAACAGTACATTGTATATGCAAAATACACTTAAAGGGACACTGAACCCAATTTTTTTCTTTTGTGATTCAGATAGAGCATGACATTTTAAGCAACTTTCTAATTTACTCCTATTATCAATTTTTCATAATTCTCTTGGCATCTTTTTTTGAAATGCAAGAATGTAAGCTTAAATGCCGGCCCATTTGTGGTGAACAATCTAGCTTGTCCTTGCTGATTTGGTGGATAAATTCATCCACCAATCAAAAACTGCTGTCCAGAGTACTGAACCAAGAAAAAAGCTTAGATGCTTTTTTTTTTTTCAAATAAAGATATCAAGAGAATGAAGAAACATTGATAATATGAGTAAATTAGAAAGTTGCTTAAAATTGCATGCTCTATCTGAATCACAAAATAAAAAATTTGGGTTCAGTGTCCCTTTAAGTCAAACAGATTATTTTTGAAGAACGGGAAAAAGACATAAGAAAAACTGTTGTGATTTACAGAGATGGGCCTCAGTCATTATATACGATCAAGGTTTAATTCCTAATAAGCCAAACCTTATGTATAAACCCTTCCATTTGACCCATT
>NC_069502.1:734771784-734791784 GCF_027579735.1 Bombina bombina
TTAACTGCTTGTTAATGCATGACGTATCTGGTACGTCAGTTGTCATTAAAGGGTTAAAGGAACAGTAAGCATTTTGGATTTGCAATATTAAAATGTTTAAATACATGTAATAAAAAAAAGAACTTTGCAATATGCATTTATTTTGACCCCTTTCCCTGTAATTTGAGGCTGAACATTGTCAGTTTTCCACATTTTACAATTGATAGTGTACATGGTATGCATCACAGGCCTTAATCAACTACTAGGGATGAGTGAATGTTTTGCAACATTTGAAAAATGAAACTCATTTTTAACACATTTGTTTGTTCGTTTTGAATTTCAAATGTTTGTACAAAATTCTAAAATTTATTTATCGTATTTCTAATGCTATCTTTAAATGTAATATTCGAATTATGCAATATTCAAATAAAAAAAAATTGAATCAATATATATTTCTATCTTTAAAATTAATATTCAAATGAAAAATTTGAATTTAATATAAATATATTGATTCAAAATGTTCTATTATGTAACAATTTACTAAATTCCCTCCCACATAAACTATTTTAAACTTCTGAATAGTATTTGTTACATCGAATGTTACATTCGAAACTTTGAATCTGGATATTCAATATAATTTATTATGAACATTCAAAAACAAAAGTAACATTCGAAAATCAGAAATTACATTAATTTAACAAATGTTAAGGGTTTTTTGTCCTAATCAACATTTGTTCAAAACTAAATGTCCACAGTACTATTTGTTCAACCAAACAAATTGTACTTTTGACATATTAGCTAATCCCTAACCTGCTACATATCTGTCCCTAATTCACTTCAGCAGATTCAAGATGAGAGATAATAAACTATACTCACAAATTCAAATAAACCAAATAACCTTTAGGCATTAGTAGATAAAGTTTTATTCAATGAAGAACATGATGTTGAAAATCAAAATAAGACCAACAACAGCATATCTGAAGTCTTACGCGTTTCGGCAGAATATGCCTTAATCATAGACAAGATAATAAACTACCAAACAAGATAGGGTTTGACCACGGATAGCGCTGTCTACTACAGAAATAAGTTTTGATTGCCTTCTCCAAATAAGGCAAGTGGTATATGGTGTTTTGCTATTGGAAAATACCAAGCAAGGTGATAATGCATTTAAAAATATTTTGAAACTTGCCCAGTATGGTTTTTTTTGTGCATGATGATTGAAGAAACAAAATATTGTAATTACAATGCGTTTACTGTCTTTTTAATAAACCAAGCTTTTCATGTCAGACTAGCAGGCTTATTAAAGGGACATTATACACTCATTTTTTCTTTGCATAAATGTTTTGTAGATGATCTATTTATAAAGCCCATAAAGTTTTTTTTTTTTTTTTTTTTTTTAATGTATAGTTTTGCTTATTTTTAAATAACATTGCTCTGATTTTCAGACTCCTAACCAAGCCCCAAAGTTTTATGAGAATACCGTCAGCTACCTTCTCCAGCTTGCTCCTGTTTGTGTAAAGGATCTTTTCATATGCAAAAGAAGGGGGAGGGGGGAGTGTCTTATTTGCAAGAATTCTGAAGTGTGGTTTAAAAAGCGCAGGGTAAAAACACCAAACTCCTGATATACCTAAAAAGTCCCTACTTTAGGTAAATAGAGTAGACAGGAATAAAATTTAAACAGGAGCGCTGTAGCTAAAGGTGTAAATTAAGGTGAAGCAAAGTGTAGCAAACTATTAAAAATCAGTAGTAATGGGACACATAAATATGTGTCAAATTATTATTATATTGTGCTAAAATATATTATGATAAAGTGATTCATGCATATTATGATTAGCCCAAAAAAATTATATAAAGTATATATAATAAAATAAAATAAACAGTGACAAGCTTGTGCTATTTAACAAGGCTCTGCCTAAAATTTAATGCAGCAAAAATGAATAACAAAAAGAAAAACACAAAGAAATATATTAGTAATAAAAACGGACGTCTCCGTATATAAAAGGGAATTTGCCAGTCCACCAAAAGTGTTGGAATGTTTATCCTTATGGCCAAATTGATTTGAACAGTCCAGGTATATAATATTTTGTGGATAAATGATGCAGGCTTACCCCCAAACAATGCGTCTCTCGATGAAAGGCAAAAAAAGAATTACCGCCGTAGCAGAAGTGACGTCACCTATATGGGCGCTGGCCAGACTGAGCCCTCTGATTGGTCCTTGTGCGATCGCTTCTCAGGTTTCAGCTGTTAGGTTCCACAGCCACAGAATATCCGCTCTTTATGTGCCCAAAGCACGCAGGATACTGTTGAAAGGTGCTGTATGCTAAGTGCAGCTGTTCAAGTAGGTATAGAGTTCAGCTTTTGTAACTTTAATACAGCTTGTAGTTTCGGTGTATAAGTAAGCACCAGAATAGTACAAAGTTCACGGTTTCAGAGTTTCACAGACGGCAAACAGGCATCAATCTGCGACAGCAACTTGTAGCTTTAAAGTACTCTTTGAAGTTAGATAATGGCAACAAACATCAACGCGTTTCTCCCTCTACAGGGCTTTCTCAAGATCTCAAAACAGAATTGCCAGTTAAAAGCTTTTTAATTTTTTTTATTTAAAGGGACATCAAACAATTCTTGTTCTTGTGGAAAATTTGTTCTCTAAAAAGGCCAAAAAGCAAAATCTGCAACTAAGCTTTTTAAAATGGTGCAAACTGCCGAAACCAGCAATTTGAATTGCAGGTTATGGAACTAGCTTTATGAAACTAGGTAATATGGGACACGGCACTTTTTTTTCCCCAAAACTAAAAAGTGTTTAATGTTATTATTTTAACATCAGTTTAAAGGCATAACTGCTACAGATATTGGCTCCATACATACTGCACCTGATACTAGCAGTTTTGTTCCTCTCCAATAGGGCTGTAATTATCAGCCAATAAACAAAAAAGTACATTACTGAAACTGCAGTATTATGCTCATTTAAAATATAATCAATTCTCACTAAATATCCTTTTAGGTAAAAAAACAAAACAAAAATGGACCTTTTTGATATGCATAATAGAGATCTTTTGATTAGAATACATATCTCTTTATTAAAAGGTGCATATTGTACTGTGAAAATAGTATCTTTATACAAAGTAGGCAGTTCAATGTTAAAGTCAGAATAATTCATGAAAATACTATGGAAAATTTGTCCTTGAACCTCAGAATTTGGATGCACATCAAAGACATTTGAATATCCTATTCTGCAAACATTTAATACCTCATATCTAATATTCACCACAGATTAATGTACGGCAGATGCTTTCTTTTAACTTGGTGCACCCATCACACTCATTTTTGCTTTTTTTGCTATTATTACAGCCTCTGAACATTGTCTGTATTGGCAATTACTTATGTACAATATAGATATACGTATATCAATAAAGATATACGTACAAAATAATTTATTTAAAATGTCACTTTGTTAGCATAATAAGCAAACAAATCACAAATAAAATATTTAAAAACTCTAGTGAGAATGTTTTTTTTTCTCTAGTTTTCCTTTATTGTAGCCATTTATGGTTAGCTGTAAATAAACTTGTGCATTGCTATAAGCGATCACCGTGTAGTGCATTTAGTTCTACAGAATGCTTAAAGGGACAAGAAAAAGTTTTCCTTCAGTAAAAAGAAAAAAAGAAAGAAGATAAATCAAAGTAAACAAACAAAACAGAATGTGATAAAAACAGCAAACAACTAACTTGTTTTCTTTCAAAATTAGCACTTAGAAATTCTCAGTTTAGCCACTGCCTTAGTGCAAAAAATGGGCTACTATTATGAAACATTAAATTTCTACTGTTTAACCCCCTTAATGACCGGACCATTTTTCAATTTTCTTACCCTTAATGATTATTTTTTTTTAATTATTTTTACATTTCTGCAGTGTTTGTGTTTAGCTGTAATTTACTTCTTACTCATTTACTGTAGCCACACATATTATATACCGTTTTTCTCGCCATTAAATGGACTTTCTAAAGATACCATTATTTTCATCATATCTTATAATTTACTAAAAGAAAATTTATAAAATATGAGGAAAAAATGGAAAAAAACCACACTTTTTCTAACTTTGACCCCCAAAATCTGTTACACATCTACAATCACCAAAAAACACCCATGCTAAATAGTTTCTAAATTTTGTCCTCAGTTTAGAAATACCCAATGTTTACACATTCTTTGCTTTTTTTGCAAGTTATAGGGCAATAAATACAAGTAGCACTTTGCTATTTCCAAACCACTTTTTTTTCAAAATTAGCGCTAGTTACATTGGAACGCTGATATCTGTCAGGAATACCTGAATATCCCTTGACATGTATATATATTTTTTTAGAAGATAACCCAAAGTATTGATCTAGGCCCATTTTGGTATATTTCATGCCACCATTTCAACGCCAAATGCGATCAAAAAAAAAAAAAAGGTTCACTTTTTCACAAATTTTGTCACAAACTTTAGGTTTCCCACTGAAATTATTTACAAACAACTTATGCAATTATGGCACAAATGGTTGTAAATGCTTCTCTGGGATCCCCTTTTTTCAGAAATAACAGACTTATATGGCTTTGGGGTTGCTTTTTGGTAATTAGAAGGCCGCTAAATGCGGCTGCGCACCACACGTGTTTTATGCCCAGGAGTGAAGGGGTTAATTAGGGAGCTTGTAGGGTTAATTGTAGCTTTAGTGTAGTGTAGTAGACAACCCCAAGTATTGATCTAGCCCCATTTTGGTATATTTTATGCCACCATTTCACCGCCAAATGCGAGCAAATAAAAAAAAAAACTTTACATTTTTCACAATTTTAGGTTTCTCACTGAATTTATTTACAAACAGCTTGAGCTATTATGGCAGAAATTATTGTAAAAGCTTCTCTGGGATCCCCTTTGTTCAGAAATAGCAGACTTATATGGCTTTGGCGTTGCTTTTTGGTAATTAGAAGGCCGCTAAATGCTGCTGCTCACCACACGTGAATTATGCCCAGCAGTGAAGGGGTTAAATTAGGTAGCTTGTAGGGAGCTTGCAGGGTTAATTTTAGAGATCAGCCTCCCACCTGACACATCCCACCCCCTGATCCCTCCCAAACAGCTCTCTTCCCTCCCCCACCCCACAATTGTTACCGCCATCTTAAGTACTGGCAGAAAGTCTGCCAGTACTAAATAAGAGTTGTTTTTTTTTGTTTGTTTTTTTAAATAAAAATAATAAAATATTTTAGCTGTGATGGACCCCTGCCTTAGCCCCAACCTCCCTGATCCCCCCCCTCCAGCTCTCTAACCCTCTCCCCTACCTAATTACCGCCATCTTGGGTACTGGCAGCTGACTGCCAGTACCCAGTTTGGCCCCAAAATTTTATTTTATTTTTAACTTTACTCTTTCTGTAGTGTAGCAGCCCCCCCCCCCCCCCCCACAATACCCCCAACCCCCTCCCAGATCCATTTATATTTAAAAAAAAAAAAATTTACTTTTCTCTCCCTTTCTGCCTTCATTGGTGTCATTGGTGTCAGTGTGGCTAATGTGCCTCGTGCACACGTACTATGTTCACGCGCACGCACATGCGCCTCGTGCACGCACGCTCCCTTCCACCCGGACAACGGCACCATCGCAGAGAAGGCCACAGAGTGGCTCTCTCTGCATCGGAGTCTTGTAAAGGGGTATTGCAGGATGCCTCCATATCGAGGCATCACTGCAATACCCTCAGAGCTGCTGGAAGCGATTGTGATCACTTCCAGCACTCTGTTAGACAACTGACGTACCAGGTACGTCCATTGTCATTAACTGTTAGTTTTTGCATGACGTACCTGGTACGTCAGTTGTCATTAAGGGGTTAAAGGGACATGAAATCCACATTTTTTCTTTCATGATTTAGAAAGAGAATGCCATTTTAACCCCTTAATGACCGGACCATTTTTCAATTTTCTTACCCTTAATGACAATGGCTATTTTTACATTTCTGCAGTGTTTGCGTTTAGCTGTAATTTTCCTCTTACTCGTTTACTGTACCCACACATATTATATACCGTTTTTCTCGCCATTAAATGGACTTTCTAAAGATACCATTATTTTCATCATATCTTATAATTTACTAAAAAAAAATGATAAAATATGAGGAAAAAATGGAAAAAAAAACGCACTTTTTCTAACTTTGACCCCCAAAATCTGTTACACATCTACAACCACCAAAAAACACCCATGCTAAATAGTTTCTAAATTTTGTCCTGAGTTTAAAAATACCCAATGTTTACATGTTCTTTGCTTTTTTTGCAATTTATGGGGCAATAAATACAAGTAGCACTTTGCTATTTCCAAACCACTTTTTTTCAAAATTAGCGCTAGTTACTTTGGAACCCTGATATCTGTCAGGAATACCTGAATATCCCTTGACATGTATATATTTTGTTTTAGAAGACATCCCAAAGTATTGATCTAGGCCCATTTTGGTATATTTCATGCCACCATTTCACCGCCAAATGCGATAAAAAAAAAAATAAAGTTCACTTTTTCACAAATTTTGTCACAAACTTTAGGTTTTCCACTGAAATTATTTACAAACAGCTTCTGCAATTATGGCACAAATGGTTGTAAATGCTTCTCTGGGATCCCCTTTTTCAGAAATAACAGACTTATATGGCTTTGTGGTTACTTTTTGGTAATTAGAAGGCCGCTAAATGCCGCTGCGCACCAATACGTGTTTTATGCCCAGGAGTGAAGGGGTTAATTAGGGAGCTTGTAGGGAGCGTGTAGGGTTAATTTTAGCTTTAGTGTATTGTAGTAGACAACCCCAAGTATTGATCTAGGCCCATTTTGGTATATTTTATGCCACCATTTCACCGCCAAATGCGAGCAAATAAATAAAAACTTTACATTTTTCACAATTTTAGGTTTCTTACTGAAATTATTTACAAACAGCTTGTGCTATTATGGCAGAAATTGTTGTAAAAGTTTCTCTGGGATCCTCTTTGTTCAGAAATAGCAGACTTATATGGCTTTGGCGCTGCTTTTTGGTAATTAGAAGGCCGCTAAATGCTGCTGCGCACCACACGTGAATTATGCCCAGCAGTGAAGGGATTAAATTAGGTAGCTTGTAGGGAGCTTGCAGGGTTAATTTTAGAGATCAGCCTCCCACCTGACACATCCCACCCCCTGATCCCTCCCAAACAGCTCTCTTCCCTCCCCCACCCCACAATTGTTCCCGCCATCTTAAGTACTGGCAGAAAGTCAGTAAATAAAAGGTTTTTTTTTTTTTTTTAAATAAAATATTTTAGTTGTGATGGACCCCTTCCTTAGCACCAACCCCCCTGATCCCCCCCCCCTCCAGCTCTCTAACCCTCTCCCCTACCTAATTACCGCCATCTTGGGTACTGACAGCTGTCTGCCAGTACCCAGTTTGGCCCCACAAACCAAAGTATTTTAATTTTATTTATAACTTTTATTTTTATTTGTAATTATTTCTGTAGTGTAGCAGCCCCCCCACAATACCCCACCCCCTCCCAGATCCTTTTATATGTAAAAGTTCCAGTTCCTTCATTGGTGTCAGTGTGGCTAATGCGCGCACGTGCACCTACGTGCACACGCACATTGTGCACGCTGCACACGCTCCCTCCTCCCACCCGGACAACGTCACCATCGGCACCATCGCTACCGGTGCAGAGAGGGCCACAGAGTGGCTCTCTCTGCATCGGAGGCGTGTAAAGGGGTATTGCAGGATGCCTCCATATCGAGGCATCACTGCAATACCCTCAGAGCTGCTGGAAGCGATTGTGATCACTTCCAGCACTCTGTTAGACAACTGACGTACCAGGTACGTCTATTGTCATTAACAGTTAGTTTTTGCATGACGTACCTGGTACGTCAGTTGTCATTAAGGGGTTAAACATCTTTCTAATTTACTTCTATTATCTCATTTGTTTTATTCTCTTGATATTCTTTGCTGAAAAGCATATCTAGATATGCTCAGTAGCTGCACATAGAAGCCTCGTGTGATTGGCTCACTCATGTGCATTGCTTTTTCTTCAACTAAGAATATCTAAAAAATAAATAGTAGAAGTAAATTGTAATGTTGTTTAAATTTGTATTCTCTCTCTGAATCATGAAAGAAAGATTTTGGGTTTAGTGGCCCTTTAATGATTTTTGAACCAAAAGTGCTCTACTAAGCATGGGCAAGAAATTGAGATAGTGTCTCCTAGCAACCACTTCAAATGTAAATCTACTCCTTTGCCTTCTTGTAGAAACAGGAACTATGAATTGGAACCCTGTGCAAATAAAAAACGGTAAATCCTTTTAACATGTTAAAAACTTATTGCAATAATTTCTAGTAAGTACAACCCACTGTTTTTCCTTTTGTATTACAACAATGAAACACACTGTTTTATATCTCTTTAATCATACAATTTGACTTCCGCATCTCTAGAGAGGGACTGCGTGTATGATGATGTCACAGAGTGAGATTGTCTTGCTAATTGCTGGACCGTTAGGGGCCATGCTAAAGGCTATCAATGAAAAAATTGTTTATACTTTTTTTTTTTTTTTTACCGTTTTACTTTAGGATAAATAGAAAGAATACAAAACAATTTATAAAAAAAAAAAAACATGATCAGCTGCTTTGTGTGAGAGAATTGAATTATCATTTGGAAGAGAAACATAGCTGTATAGATAGACAGACATCCCAACCTGCAAAAACTCATTTCAGGGAGGTGGCATCACCCGCTACTGCGCCCCCCCCCCTCGCAGTTATATATTGGACACCTTGAAACTCTAAATAAGATAAACTTATCATTAAAGTAGCTTCCCGCTAAAGTCACATTAAAAAAAAAAAGTAGCAACAAACTTATTTTCCAGTGATCGTACGCTTGTTGAATGCTTAAATATTTTAGAATACGAAGTTTAATTACGTGCAGTAAATAAGGTAATATTTGTGTTTTTATTTTTTTAAAATCAGTAGGGGGCTTTTTGGTTACTGATGCATGCTTTGAGGGTTCTATAACGTCGCAGCAACTAAAGGCATTCCAAGGCTTAAAGAAACACTTTTCCGGATTTGGGCCCCATTGGATCATGGTACTTGGAGTTTCAGGGAGATTGCATTCCATTTGCTGGCATCAGGGAGCCGCTATTACAATCAGGGAGACTCCCTGAACTTCAGGGAGAGTTGGGATGTCTGGATAGAACATATGCATATTGAGAAAAACAGTATGTGCACTTTGATTTTATTACTAATTTAAATAGATCTGTCAACCAAGTTTTGATGCATTAAATGGCCAACCCCTCACCTATACATGCAAAATAAAACCAGCAAATAGACCATTAGCATAAATAAAACAAATCAGATTACTTTTTCCACAGAACACCTAAGTGAAGAGTGTTTTCACTGGAGCAGAGGATTCTGGGCAAGGATATGCAATTGAGATTCACAATTTCTAACCTTTTTGTTTTTTAAAAAAAAACATTAAATACAGTTGAATTGCATAATCAGAATGTGAGCAATAAAAGACAATACAATAGCACTTATTATGAATTTTTAAATAAACAGTAGATTCTTTTCTAACAAACTTCAACATTTTCTTTCATTTGCCTGTCTCCTGTATCATGTGATAGCAATCAGCCAATCACATACTCACTGTCAACTCTTGCACATGCTCAGTAGGAGCTGTCGCTTCATAAAATGTGCATATAAATATAAAAACATTTTGCACATTTTGAGAACAGAAGTAAATTGTAAAGTCTCTTAAAAAATGCATGCTCTGTCTGAATCATGAATGTTTAATTTTTACTTTAGCGTCCCTTTAAAACCTGGGCTACCACATGCCAGTGGTGTGCTGCTCAATACAGCTTTAAAAGGACAGTCAAGCCCAAAAAAGACTTTCATGATTCAAATAGGCCAATAAGGCCATTTAATTTTAAACAACTTTCCAATTAACTTTTATCACCAATTTTGCTTCATTCTCTTGGTATTCTTAGTTGAAAGGTAATCCTAGGAGGTTTATATACAAATTTCTTAGACCTTGAAGGCCGCCTCTAATCTGAATGCATTTTGACAGTTTTTCACCCCTAGAGGGCATTAGTTCATGTGTTTCAGATAGATAACATTGAGCTCACGCACGTGAAGTTATCTAGGAGTGAGCACTGATTGGCTAAAATGCAGTTCTGTCAAAAGAACTGAAATAAGGGGACAGTTTGCAGAGGCGTATATACAAGGTAATTGCAGAGATAAAACTTGTATTATTATAACTGTGTTAATTATGCAAAAACTAGGAAATAGGTAAAAGGGATTATTTATCTTTTTAAACAACAAAAATTCTGGTGTTGACTGTCCCTTTAAGATATACCAAAGATAGATGTGTACCTCAAGAGAAAGCATTTTCTAATTCATTAAAAAAAAAAATTGGAGTAGGTACAAAAAATATAGAATTGCTTTTCTTACTGCCCATGGGAACCATCCAGTCCAAGGCCTATGAACCAAGAAAGGAATGTCTGGGAACACTGCCAGAATGTTGTCATCATAAAATACTCTTACCCTGATTTTAAAAGGTTAAAGAGTAACCTATTTGGAAAGACAAAAATAACAAGTATTTATTTTCTATTTTTGTCTCATGTCCCTGCTAATGAGCCCAGTTAAAAAGAAGTACATTTTTTACAAAGGAACTATTCTGGTAATATTAAAAAAATGGTTAAAGAAACAGGCAAATAATATAGGCAGCACAAAGAAGCCCCACATTTGCTTAAAGGGACAGTCAACAAGAAAATTGTTGTTGTTTAAAAAGATAGATAACGCCTTTAATACCCATTCCCCAACTTTGAACAACCAACATTGTTAAATTAATATATTTTATAACATTTAAACCTCTAAATTTCTGCCTGTTTCTAAGCCACTACAGACAGCCTCTTATCACATGCTTTTTTTTTTGTTGTTGCTTTTTTTAATTTATAAGCCAATACAAGTACATTTCAACAAAAGTAGCCCATCACATGCTCTTTTATTCGCTTTTCACAACAGGGGAGTGCTAGTTCATGTGGGCCATATAGATAATATTGTGCTCACGCCCGGGAAGTTATTAAAATGTCAACAGAACACAGCACTAACTGGATAAAATGCAAGTCAATAGATAAAAAAAGTCATGTGATCAGGGGGATGCTTAGATACAAGGTAATCACAGAGATAAAAAGTGTGTTGGTTCTGCAAAACTGGGGAATGGGTAATAAAGGGATTATCTATCTTTTAAAATAATAAAAATGATATTGTGGACTGTCCCTTTAAACTGAAGACGATATTCCCTAAACAGCCAATAAACCAGTTTCTGTGATGCTACCAAATCTAAAAAGACAAAAATGTTTTTCCTTCTTCTATAAGTAGGTTTGCCAGGTGTCAGTATTTTACAGAACTATTAGATACTTAAATGTCCATTTTTTTTAGAGACCCTGCGTGTTAACTAGCAGAAAGAAGTGAGGGACAGTCAAGGGGGTCAAATCACTGTTTACAGATGTTACTGGCAGCTGAGAAAAATAAAATATTAATATGTATATTACTGGCAGCCAAGGGATAAATGACAGCTCAGTTCTGGAAAATATGCATGGGACCAAGAGTGGGGGCTAAGGTAGAGCTTTTTGGGGAGCATTGTGTGACCCTACATTAGGTTTACCACCTCGGCTATGTTTTCCTTGACACTTATGAGTTACAAATGCTGCGGGGTGTGCAGAAGGTAACATGCACTGCGTACTTGAACACCACAAGAATAGTGACCCTGGACAGCACTATTCATGTTCCAACCCTCCCTGCAGTATGTATAACTCATAACTGTCAAGGAAAACATTACCAAGGTGGCAGCCATACCCTACATACCATTGTGCTCAGTCACCAACAGACTGGCCAGCATATTTGTTAAGGACAGCTGGCAAACCTACTTATCATATGTTAAATAAGTAAAGCAGTTATAATTGAGTAAAAATAATAATACAAAAAATATAGAATCTTTTAACTATAACAACCTGGGTTGGGTATACCATCAAAATCAGGAATCCCGAGCTCTTAAATATTGTGTTTTTTTAATTTAATCTATTACTTAGAAATAGCAATATTAAAGGTCTGACCCATAAAACTTTTTTTTTTTTTTTTTTTTAGATGCATCACATTTTTTTATGGCAATATTTTGTAAGCACAAACACCACTGGCTTCTCTTAAAAGTTACATTTATTTTCTTGCCCTATACATCTCCATCCGTCACATTTAAAATTGGTGCTTTAAAGGGACAGTCTACACCAGAATTGTTATTGTTTTAAAAGATAGATAATCCCTTTATTACCCATTCCCCAGTTTTGCATAACCAACACAGTTATAATAATATACTTTTAACCTCTATGATTATCTTGTATCTAAGCCTCTGCAAACTGCCTCTTTATTTCAGTTCTTTTGACAGACTTGCAGTTTAGCCAATCAGTGCCTGCTCCCAGATAACTTCACGTGCACGAGCACAGTGTTATCTATATGAAATACATGAACTTACACCCTCTAGTGGTGAAAAACTGTTAAAATGCATTCTGAAAAGAGGTGGGGTTCAAGGTCTAAGAAATTAGCATATGAACCTCCTAGGTTAAGCTTTCAACTAAGAATACCAAGTGAACAAAGCAAAATTGGTGATAAAAGTAAATTGGAAAATTGTTTAAAATGACATGCTCTATCTGAATCATGAACGTTTATTTTGGCCTAGACTGTCCCTTTAAGAGTTCAAATTTGACCACTGTCCCCGTTCTCTGACTGCAGTGCAACCAGTTTATGTTGCAGACCGTTCAGATTACAACTTCATGTTCTGCCACAGAACGTGAGAAAAATATATTTGTGTAAAAAAAAAAAGTTTTGTCAGTTAAACTTAAAGGAACATGAAACCCATATTTTTTTTTACACAAATATATATATTTTAGAGCATGGAATTTTAAACAACTTTCTAATTTACTTCTATTATCTAATTTGCTTCATTCTCATTGCTGAAAAGCATATCTAGATAGGCTCAGTAGCTGCTGATTGGTTGCTGCACATAGATGCCTCGTGTGATTGGCTCATCCATGTGCATTGCTATTTCTTCAACAAAGCATATCTAAAGAATGAAGCAAATTAGAAAATAGAAGTAAATTGGAATATTGTTTAAAATTGTATTCTCTACTTGAATCATGAAAGAAAATGTTTGGGTTTAGTGTCCCTTTAAACACTAAGCTAAAGCTAAATAAGTCAAACTGTTGGGGGTTTGATATCCCAAGTTCCTAAATATATCTTTAATAAAAAAAAAAGGAACTGAATGATGTAAATGGTTTAACTGTGTGAATGTTTCTACAAAAATATTTGAATACCAATTTTGAATGTTGACTGCCACAAACTTACACGCACATCTTTGAGAATCAGCATTTCAATGCTACATTTGCTAATTAAATGTTATATTCCATGCAGTGAAAAATGAATGCTCTGCAAACACGCAACATTCAAATAAAACATGACTAGACTAAAAAAAAATTTTTATTAAAATTCTAAAAAATATTACCCATTGCTAGTTTCATAATGGCATACAATTAATAATAATTTAATATCACATGTTAACTGGCACATTTGACTGTGTCTGCAATATTTTTTAAGGAGTTAAACCTACATCAAGGCAATGATTAAATTAACAAATAAATAAACCAGTCATGTACCTCTTTTGTGGCCTGAACACTCCATACAGCAAATTTCCCTGAATTTAAAAAAAAAATGGGGGAAAAAAAAAAAAAAGATTAATTTGCCTGGGAAAAATGAAGTTTCTGTTTCCTCTAGTTCCTTTTTGCTCTATTCCATTTACAATAATTATTCAGTATTTTCTGTTCAAACTAACCATCATTAGCCAAAAAAAAAGCAGATGAGAAAAGTCTGAAAGCAATAATGTACTTTATACTAAAACAATAATGAGAGTAAGAATTACCCAAGACAACACCAAATAAATTGAGACTGTTTGAACTCAGTCTATTTAAAAATATATCCACGTTTACTGTTCTAATACTTTTTAACATCCAATTCAAATAATTTATTGCAACTTGATCAAGGTGCTAAAAATTACCTTTAACAACAACAAAAAAAGCACAAATTATTCTAAGTATGACAACATCTTATGGGATCACACACAGGCACAAAACAGAAAAATTGTGTAACTTAACTTCCAAGACTGACATTCCAAAAACTTGCTTCAAAGTGTAACTTTGGCAATATGTTTTATACTATTAATTGTCTATTTCTGCTTTCTTTTCTTTTTTCCCCCTCATAAATTGGCAACTTTCTAGGAGTGTTTATATTAGGTAATATAAAACAGATCACCCAGTTTTGCACATGTTGCTCCGTTGCTGAACTTACAAACCTTTGACATATGATCCTCTCACAAGTGCATTGAAGCTCTGCCAGAGGGGCAATGCACAATAAAGGGCTCAGAGACAGAAGGTGTTTCAGAAAGAATGTTTACACAATCGAAAGGTGTGTGAACAGCAGCTATCATACAACACAATGTATTTCTCTACAGCCAGGAAAATATATGCAGCACCTTATGAGCCAAATATAAATCATTTCACCAACAGAGCTGTAAGTGTTGTCTCGATAAGCAAGTAAGCAACTTTTTGCCCTTAAAGGGACACTAAACCCCAATTTTTTCTTTCATGATTCAAAGAGAGAATACAATTTTAAACAACATTCCAATTTACTTTTATCTAATTTGCTTCATTCTTTAGATATCCTTTGTTGAAGAAATAGCACAGAACAAGGGTGAGCCAATCACACGAGGCATCTATGTGCAGCCACCCAATCAGCAGCTACTGAGCCTATCTAGATATGATTTTCAGCAAAGGATATCACGAGAATTAAGGAAATTAGATAATAGAATTAATTTAGAAAGTTGTCTAAAATTGCATGCTCTTTCTAAATTGTGAAATAAAAAAATGGGGTTTCATGTTCCTTAAAGTATTGAGTGGTACCAAAATATGTACTTCTGCTCAACCCCCCCAAGCCCGCCAAAAAAACAAAAAACATTAAAAGTAAAAAAACACTTTTTGTGCGCTTTCATACAAATTATGGACAATTTTAATAAAGTTTAATATGTCCTTTTAATGCACTAAAGCTTAAAGATGCATCTATAATCCAAATAAAGTACATCAAACAAGGTACTGGTTTAAAGAAACGTGAAACCCAATTTTTTTTCTCTTTCATGATGCAATTTTAAACAACTTTTTCAATTTACTTGGATTATCTAATTTGCTTAATTATCTTGATATCCTTTGATAAAAAGCATACCTCATTAGCTCAAAAGCTGTTAGAGCTAGCTGCTGATTGGTGGCTGCACATATTTGCCTCTTTTCATTGGCTTACTGAGTGAGGTGTTCAGCGAGCTCCCAGCAGTGCATTGCTACTCCTTCAATTAAGGATAGCAAAAGATAGAAGCAACATTGATAAGTGAAGTATATGAAGTATTAATATAACACTTACTAAAACAGTGATTTGTTTTTATACTTGTGGAGGCCTGTCCCTCGCAACCAATAAAGCTGTACTCAAACTTTGTCCTCAACAGGTTGAGAGCAATTGATCCTTGAGCACAGGTTATGCTCAAATCATATTTCCTAGTAGTTTCAATATCAATTTTAAAGAGCATTAAAGGGACAGTATACACTCATTTTCATATAACTGCATGTAATAGACACTACTATAAAGAATAAGATGCAAAGATACTGATATAAAAATCAGTATAAAACTGTTTAAAAACTTACTTAGAAGCTCTCAGTTTAGCTCTGTTGAAAAGGTAGTTGGAAAGCCCACTGCAAGTGGTAAATAAGACACTCCCCCCTCCCCCTTCTTTTGCATATGAAAAGACCCTTTACACAAACAGGAGAAAGCTGGAGAAGGTAGCTGACAGTATTCTCATAACACTTTGGGGCTTGGTTAGGAGTCTGAAAATCCGAGCAATGTTATTTAAAAATAAGCAAAACTATACATTTAAAAAAAAATAAACCTTTATGGGCTATATAAATACAGCTACAAAACAATTATGCAAAGAAAAAATTAGTGTATAATGTCCCTTTAAGGACTGTTGAATAAAAAAAAAAAACAATCTTTTTGACATTATGCCTTTTTTTTAAAACTTATTTACTTATTGTTTAATAAAAGTTAAAGGGACAGTATACACTCGTTTTCATATAACTACATGTAATTGAAACTACTATAAAGAATAAGATGCACAGATACTGATATAAAAATCCAGTATAAAACGGTTTAAAAACTTACATAGAAGCTCTCAGTTTAGCTCTGTTGAAAAGTTAGCTGGAAAGCCCACTGCAAGTGGGAAATAAGACACTCCCCCCCCCCCCCTTCTTTTGCACATGAAAAGACCCTTTACACAAACAGGAGCAAGCTGGAGAAGGTAGCTGTGTTTAACACTGGAACAAAGTTTGGATGTAAACACTTGCTTTAAAAATGAAATCATGTGACCGTTGATGCAATCACGTGATTTCAAGGGTATGATTGGATCATGGGGGACAGTCTACGATGCTAGGCACGCCGCCCAGTCCGAGTTCCTATTCTGAACGTGCAGGACAACGGCATGGATCATAACGGCATTAAAGGGTTAAAAACTACATAACTGCAAGACAATGAGTTGTTAGAAGCAAAGACCAGCCTGAGAAGAATAAGCAAATGTACACAATAATATTAGTTGTTTAAATATTAACAAATAAGTGTAACGTTTTAGTGTCTATAAAACAATGGGAGCCACCATGTTGTAACCTAGGTTTTCTTCTCTGCTGAGGTCAATTAGATCCCATTATAAATAGGTCAGAGTGTGGGGACTCTGTCATATTGTAGCCTAGGTTTCCCTTTCTACTGAAGCCAATTAGGGACAGTTAAATGGGTCACTAAAATGTGTAGCCATTAAAAGGGACAGTCAACACCAGAATTTTTGTTGTTTAAAAAGATGGATTAATCCCTTTATTACCCAGTAACCAGTTTTGCATAACCAACAC
Source organism: Bombina bombina (assembly GCF_027579735.1). NCBI lineage: Eukaryota > Metazoa > Chordata > Amphibia > Anura > Bombinatoridae > Bombina > Bombina bombina. The sequence goes on from NC_069502.1 coordinate 734,788,779, forward strand.
TGTTATATTAATATACTTTTTACCTCTGTGATTAACTTGTGTCTAAGCATTTTCTGACAGCCCCCTGATAACATGACATTTAATTAATGAAAGTTTTTTTAGGACTTGACTGTCCCTTTAACTGTTTGTAATCTAGCATTATAAAGAGTGTGTGCTTAAACATTTAACAGGAACTGGAAAGTTTTTGTAACTTAAAAGGAAACACATTTTTTGTTAATGGTTCAGATAAAGCATACAGTTTTAGACATCTTTACAATTTACTTATATCACCAAATTTGCTTCATTGTCTTTGTATCTTTTTTTGAAGGAACAGCAATAAACTGCTGGAAGCAAGCTGAACACACTGGGTAAGCCAATGTCAAGAGGTATCTATGTTTGTTCAACCACCAATCAGCAGCTAGTTCCGAGTAGTGAATTGGACCTTCCAAGTCTACCTAGGTATGCTATGACATTAATAGAACAAAACAAATAAGATTATAGAAGTACATTGGAAAGTTGTTAACAATTGAATGCTATATTTAAATGAAGAAAGTTTAAAGGGACACTGAACCCAAATTTTTTCATTCGTGATTCAGATAGAGCATGCAATTTTAAGCAACTTTCTAATTTACTCCTATTATCAATTTTTCTTCATTCTCTTGCTATGTTTATTTGAAAAAGAAGGCATCTAAGTTTTTTTTGGTTCAGACTGTGGACAGCACTTTTTTATTGGTGGATGAATTTATCCACCAATCAGCAAGAACAAACCAGGTTGTAAACCAAAAATGGGCCGGCATCTGAACTTACATTCTTGCATTTCAAATAAAGATACAAAGAGAATGAAGAAAAATTGATAATATAAGTAAATTAGAAAGTTGCTTAAAATGCATGCTCTATCTGAATCACAAATGAAAAATTTTGGGTTCAGAGTCCCTTTAATTTTAACTTTAACCCTCCTTGAGTGCTAACGACGGCTCTGAGCCGTCGCAGAGTTTCTCACTCAGGTGCTAACGACGGCTCAGAGCCGTCGCTAGCACTCTCCCACCTTGAGGGAGATCTGGGGGCTCCCACCCGCTCCTACCCCGGCGATCGTGCCTGTAGAGTGACAGGCATCGCCGGGGCTTCCCGTTTTGCATGGTGACGTCACGCGTAATGACGTGATGACGTCACCGCGCAACTCTATGTAAAACAAACAATTGACAATATAGGGAAAGGGGGCATGCTGCTTAGAAGCCTGTATCTCAGGCATCTAAGCAGCTACAGACCCCCAAGACCCACCATTGGAAAGGCAATCGCCTAACCTTTCCAATGGTATAAGTCTTTGGGGATCTGAAAAAATGTAAAATTAAAAAAACCCTCAAATGTACTTAGCACCCAGGTGGGAAAGTGCTTAGCACTCAAAGGGTTAAAGGGACAATAAAGTAAAAAATGGAACTTTCATGATTCAAACAGAGCATGCCGTTTTAAGAGTTTCCCATTTACTTCTATTATCAAATTTTGCACATTCTTTTTATAGGCACACTTTCTGAGGCACCAGATCCTATTGCGCACAGTGAATATGTATATGAGGATTACCTGATAGTTGTCACATGATACTGGGGGCTAGCAAATGGGGGGGGGGGACATTTGTCAGAAAAATAAATCTACTACTACTTATTGCATTTTTTGTTTTATTTTTTTATGTACTTATTTATGCAAATCTGTATTTAATGGTCCTTTAACTTGGACTCACCCAATGCATGCTTCTTTAATAATCCCAGGCCAGAAAGCTATATATGCTCTGTATTTATGCAATAGAATTGGCTGCTTCATTGGATAATTTTATAGAGAAAATCAAATTTAGTCTTGCATCCTGTGTTTCCCATAACATGTATTACAGCTCAGGACAATTAAAGGGACATTAAAGCTTTAATGTTGCACGGTATAATGTTTAACTATAGCTAGTAAAACAACTTTTATTTTGTATAATTTTTCTGTAATTTAAAAGAAGTCCTAGGCCTACCCAACTATTCCGTAAAAAGAAAAGAAAAAAGCCACCAGCAGCCAATCCTTTCATAGAGAACAAGTCTTACTAAACCAGCAACAAATTGGCAAATTTACGACTTAGATCATTTTAAAAATAAGCAGTTCCTCCAATAATGTAAAAACAACCAGACATGTTTATAGCAAAAGGCAACAGACACCTTCACTTTATAACAAATGCACTGACAAGCACTAAAACAGGTTGTGATGGGGGGGAAAAAATACAATATACTGACATACAAAAACGTTCAATAAAGCTACAGCTATAAAAAATATTACCAAAAAAAATAAAAAAAAGTTGTCCTATACAAAACTGTGCTTAGTCTCCCAAGAGCTTTTATATTTTTATTATTGTGTATTTTACGGTCAGGGCTCTGGTGCTGTTGGAAGTCTAACGGCTTTTGTTCTGTCTTTTGGTTCTCCTGTTGTATCTCTTTCCACATTTGTTTGTCTAAGGGGAAAGGCAAGTCTCCACAGCCCTGTAAGCAGACACAGGCCACCGTCTGATCTCTAGATGGGATGAATGGATTAGAAAGGAGCCAAGACAGCTGTTGCAAGCTTGATCGGAATACAGCACTGACAGATGGGTGCCCATTCTAAAAGCCTCCTGCTACAGCAAGAAAGGCACTGGCGCAAGCCTTCTGTTCCCCATGGCAATATTAAAGCATGAGATAACTTTCGTACAGGGTAAAACAAAACCAGAAGACAACAGGTTTATTTATCACAGTTGTTTAGTGCTCACTACATTTCATAAAATTGATTCTCCCTACGACGATTAAGAAATTGGCTATTTCAAAACGACTGAATGAAAATAAAGTATTTTTAAAACTTTCAATTTGAAGGAAAACATGGTTTTTCCGGTTACATAAAATGCATTTTGTTTACTTTATTACAAAGTAAAAATGGATAAAAGCACCTCCCTTAGACTATAAGCTATACCAAATCTTCAACAAAGAAAAACACTATACACTAAACAGCAAATTATTTTCAATCTGAGTGCATATG
>NC_069502.1:734794284-734854284 GCF_027579735.1 Bombina bombina
ATCCCTTTATTACCCATTCCCCAGTTTTGCATAACCAACACTGTTATATTAATACACTTTTTACTGCTGTGACTATCTTGTATCTAAGCATCTCCTGACCGCCCCTAATCACATGACTTTTAGTTATTATCTATTGACTTGCAGTTTAGCCAATTAGTGCAGTGTCTGCCACAACTCACGGGCGTGATCACAATGCTATCTATATGGTTTACCTGAACTACTCTCCCCTGCTGTGAAAAGCAAATACAAAAGCATGTGATTAGAGGCGGACTTCAAGGGCTTAGAAATTATCATATGAGCCTTTCTAGGTTTGCTCTCAACTAGAATACCAAGAGAACAAAGCAAAATTGTTGATAAAAGTAAATTGGAAAGTTGTTTAAAATTACATGCCCTATTTGAAAAATAAAAGTTTTTTTGGGCCTTGACTGTCCCTTTAAATGATCTAGTTTGCATTGTTCTCTTGGTATCCTTTGTTGAAAGGTTTGCCTAGGTAGGCTCAGGAGCAGCAATGCACTACTGGGAAATAGCTAAACACATCTGGTGAGTCAATAATAAGAGACATGTGTGAGCAGCCACCAATTACAAGCTAGCTACCATTAGTGCATTGATGAGCCTACCTAGGTATGCTTTTCAACAAAGAATATCAAGAAAACAAAGCAAACAACAATAGAAGTAAATTGGATTGTTGTTTAAAATTGCATGCTCTGTCTGAATCATTAAAGTTTAATTTGCGCTTTCTGTTCCCTTTAAACTGACATGGAAACTAACATGAAGCGCATGTCTGAACACAGTGAATGACTAATGATAAATAGTGTATAGCTGTCTATTGGTAAACAGGGACACACAGCCATACAGATAAAAAGTATTTTAGGAATATCCCAAGTCAGACGAGACCGGAGAGATTTCAATTCTCCACCTAAGAGGTAGAGAAAAGGGCAGGGAAGCAGTGGTCTAATGACTGTTGCTTGATAAATCCTGACTGCAGGCTCACTTGTGCAAACCAGCAGTCAAAGGGGGGAGAAGGGCATGAGAAATCGAGCCCTAAGTATCAGCCTTTGAGAAAACAGTAGATTAGGAGGACTCTGTGTAAATAAAACAAATAATTAGACAGATAACATAATTAGGTATTCTCTTCCTACAAAAAAAATCAGTCCACTGTATTGGGTTGTACAAAAATAAACCTAAAGGAACAGTTTCTTATACATTTTAAACTCTGATGCTGGTATAACAAGTCATTTTAAACATACAGAGCAGAAACCAATTTTAAAAACACATGTAACTCAAAAAAATGGGAACAAAGAAAATTTGATAATAGAAGTAAATTAGAAACTTTGTTAAAATTGTGTGCTCTATCTGAATCATGAAAGAAAATGTGGGGATTTCAAATCTCTTCAAGAAAGTACATTATTGTAATTTTTTATTATGCTATTTTAGCTTTTTGATTAAATGTTATGTTTTAAAGAAATTCCTGAGGGAACTAAAAATTTTTTTTTATTTGGAGGATAAATTTCTTATTAGAGAACCCTAGTGGCTGTTCTAGGGAATACGGATTGCATATCTTTTGCTTGGCAGTTAGTATTGTATGATATATTTGGGAAAACTCTTATCAGAAGGCAATCAAAGGATATATATCATGTCCACAAAAATACATGCTGACCATATTGAATCTAAATCAGATATCATCTCTAGTTCCCATTACCTTTCCCCTCTGGATCCTTTCAAAATACATGACCATAAACACTGCATACCTCCCAACAGTCAATAATAGAAATCTGGTACTGTATTTAAAGGGGGCGGAGCTTAAATGCAAATAGGGTGGAAAAAAAGGTGAGATTGGACAAGGATTGATAGAGTGTGTAAAGAAAGTGGGTTGCGCTCCAACAGGTTCTGGATAAAAGGTACAGGGCTTAGGTGCACCAAAGCCTGAGAACACCTGTTGCTATATTGCAGCCTGTGAAGTGATGGATGCCCTATGTAAGCATGGGCCATAATGTTTTATGTATGGAAATGGCTTGTGCATTTTCTTTTAAAGTGATGGTAAATGCTAAAATGTTATATAATCTCAATATACAGGATTGCTTAATTCAATATAAATGGTAAAATTCCAAGTGATGCGCTTATTGTAATGTTCGCTTGCTACTCCGGCTCAAAATTGCTTTAAATTCCAAACCCACCGTGAGATTCATTTGCATTAGCCAATCATGGTGAGCAACATGCGTTCTCCCTTCCCTGAAGTTCCAGGTTCTTCTGAACAGCCCACGCATGCGCTCTGTTAACATAAAATCTAACACATGCACATTGGTAACCAGGGTTTCCCTGGCTAACGTCATTGCTGTAGCAGTGAGAATACCAATGCAAATGTGCATGCGTAGGTGGGTGTGAATATATCCGAATATATTAAAAATTGATAGGTGTTTTATAGACTTAGCCAGACCACCGCTTTCTGGGGGGCTGACAATTCAGACATCATAACGAAAAATCAAATAAAGTTTTAAAACTTCTCAGAAGCTTTGTTTCTTCAAAATAGCAAGTTCACTTATATTAATTTATGGTAGCTAAATATTTAGTATTAAAAAAACCCTGGATGTCTTCATGTTAACTTTTCTAATTCTTTAATGAGAAATTGTTCTGTAGTTAAAGGGACAGTCTAGTCCAAAAAAAACTTTCATGATTCAGATAGAGCATGTAATTTTAAACAATTTTCCAATTTACTTTTATCACCAATTTTTCTTTGTTCTCTTGGTATTCTTAGTTGAAAGCTTAACTTAGGAGGTTCATATGCTAATTTCTTAGACCTTGAAGGCCGCCTCTTAAGAATGCATTTTAACAGGTTTTTCACCACTAGAGGGTGTTAGTTCATGTTTTTCATATAGATAACACTGTGCTCATGCACGTGAAGTTACCTGGGAGCCATCACTGATTGGCTAAACTGCAAGACTGTCAAAAGAACAAATAAAGGGGCAGTCTGCAGAGGCTTAGATACAAGATAATCACAGAGGTAAAAAATATATAAATATAACTGTGTTGGTTATGCAAAACTAGGGAATGGGTAAACAAGGGATTATCTATCTTTTAAAACAATAACAATTCTGGTGTAGACTGTCCCTTTAATAAACACAAATTATGTCATTTTTAAAAAATGTCTTTATAGATTTATATTTAGAGTCTGTGTTTTTTTTTTAAATTTATTTATAATGGTTGACAGTAGGGTGCACTGATACCGATACTAGTATCGGTATCTGTGCCGATACCAAGTATTTGCATAAGTACTTGTACTCGTGCAAATGCACCGATACTTAAAGGGACACTGAACCCAAATTTTTTCTTTCATGATTCAGATAGAGCATGCAATTTAAAGCAACTTTCTCATTTATTCCTATTAGCAATTTTTCTTCGTTCTCTTGCTATCTTTATTTGAAAAAGAAGACATCTAAGCTAAGGAGCCAGCAAATTTGTGGTTCAGAACCATAGACAGCACTTGTTTATTGGTGCTGTCCAATCAGCAAGGACAACCCAGGTTGTTCACTTAAAATGGGCCGGCATCTAAACTTACATTCTTGCTTTTCAAATAAACAAATCAAGAGAATGAAGAAAATTTGATAATAGGAGTAAATTAGAAAGTTGCTTAAAATTGCATGCTCTATCTGAATCACAAAAGAAAAGATTTGGGTTCAGTGTCCCTACCGATACCTCCAATTCCTAGCCATACGCCATCTTGTGGCGTTTTTAAAACTACATGTTCCCATTTCATTTTAAGCTGGAGTGGAGACTTAACTAAAAATTGTTCACTTCTGTTCTGCCAATACAAATTGCTGTTATTTGTATTATTGTACGTCAGAGCAGTGCTTCAAAAGCTGCTACTTTACAGCTGGAAGCCTACCTGGGAGAGATCACTGTACCTCATTCAGACAAACCCCTGAAGTACTGGGCAGTTAATAAACTGAGATTTAATGGCCCAAAAATATCTTTCTGACCCATGCAGTAGTGTAAAAAAACATAATTTATGCTTACCTGATAAATTTATTTCTCTTGTAGTGTATCCAGTCCACGGATCATCCATTACTTATGGGATATTAACTCCTCCCCAACAGGAAGTGCAAGAGGATTCACCCAGCAGAGCTGCTATATAGCTCCTCCCCTAACTGCCATTACCAGTCATTCGACCGAAAACATGCAGAGAAAGGAAAACCATAGGGTGCAGTGGTGACTGTAGTTTAATGAAAAAATTACCTGCCTTAAAGTGACAGGGCGGGCCGTGGACTGGATACACTACAAGAGAAATAAATTTATCAGGTAAGCATAAATTATGTTTTCTCTTGTTAAGTGTATCCAGTCCACGGATCATCCATTACTTATGGGATACCAATACCAAAGCTAAAGTACACGGATGACGGGAGGGACAGGCAGGCTCTTTATACGGAAGGAACCACTGCCTGAAGAACCTTTCTCCCAAAAACAGCCTCCGAAGAAGCAAAAGTGTCAAATTTGTAAAATTTGGAAAAAGTATGAAGAGAAGACCAAGTTGCAGCCTTGCAAATCTGTTCAACAGAAGCCTCATTCTTAAAGGCCCAAGTGGAAGCCACAGCTCTAGTAGAATGTGCTGTAATTCTTTCAGGAGGCTGCTGTCCAGCAGTCTCATAGGCTAACCGTATTATGCTACGAAGCCAAAAGGAGAGAGAGGTAGCCGAAGCTTTTTGACCTCTCCTCTGACCAGAATAAACGACAAACAGGGAAGACGTTTGTCGAAAATCCTTAGTTGCCTGTAGATAAAATTTCAGGGCACGGACTACATCTAGATTGTGTAGCAGACGTTCCTTTTTCGAAGGATTAGGACACAAAGATGGAACCACAATCTCTTGATTGATATTCCTGTTAGTGACCACCTTAGGTAGGAACCCAGGTTTAGTACGCAGAACTACCTTGTCTGAATGAAAAATCAGATAAGGAGAATCACAATGTAAGGCAGATAACTCAGAGACTCTTCGATCCGAGGAAATCGCCATTAAAAACAGAACTTTCCAAAATAACAACTTGATATCAATGGAATGAAGGGGTTCAAACGGAACCCCCTGTAAAACATTAAGAACTAAGTTCAAACTCCATGGTGGAGCAACAGTTTTAAACACAGGCTTGATCCTAGCTAAAGCCTGACAAAAAGCTTGAACGTCCGGAACTTCTGACAGACGTTTGTGTAAAAGAATGGACAGAGCTGAAATCTGTCCCTTTAAGGAACTAGCGGATAAACCCTTTTCTAAACCTTCTTGTAGAAAAGACAATATCCTTGGAATCCTAACCTTACTCCATGAGTAACTCTTGGATTCGCACCAATATAAGTATTTGCGCCATATCTTATGGTAAATCTTTCTGGTAACAGGCTTCCTAGCCTGTATTAAGGTATCAATAACTGACACGTTTTGATAAAATCAAGCGTTCAATTTCCAAGCAGTCAGCTTCAGAGAAATTAGATTTTGATGTTTGAAGGGACCCTGGATCAGAAGGTCCTGTTTCAGAGGTAGCGACCAAGGTGGACAGGATGACATGTCCACTAGATCTGCATACCAAGTCCTGCGTGGCCATGCAGGCGCTATTAGAATCACTGATGCTCTCTCCTGTTTGATTCTGGCAATCAATCGAGGAAGCATCGGGAAGGGTGGAAACACATAAGCCATCCCGAAGGTCCAAGGTGCTGTCAAAGCATCTATCAGAACCGCTCCCGGATCCCTGGATCTGGACCCGTAACGAGGAAGCTTGGCGTTCTGTCGAGACGCCATGAGATCTATCTCTGGTTTGCCCCAACGTCGAAGTATTTGGGCAAAGACCTCCGGATGAAGTTCCCACTCCCCCGGATGAAAAGTCTGACGACTTAAGAAATCCGCCTCCCAGTTCTCCACTCCCGGGATGTGGATTGCTGATAGGTGGCAAGAGTGAGACTCTGCCCAGCGAATTATCTTTGATACTTCCATCATTGCTAGGGAGCTTCTTGTCCCTCCCTGATGGTTGATGTAAGCTACAGTCGTGATGTTGTCCGACTGAAACCTGATGAACCCCCGAGTTGTTAACTGGGGCCAAGCCAGAAGGGCATTGAGAAACTGCTCTCAATTCCAGAATGTTTATTGGTAGGAGACTCTCCTCCTGATTCCATTGTCCCTGAGCCTTCAGAGAATTCCAGACAGCGCCCCAACCTAGTAGGCTGGCGTCTGTTGTTACAATTGTCCAGTCCGGCCTGCTGAATGGCATCACCCTGGACAGATGTGGCCGAGAAAGCCACCATAGAAGAGAATTTCTGGTCTCTTGATCCAGATTCAGAGTAGGGGACAAGTCTGAGTAATCTCCATTCCACTGACTTAGCATGCACAATTGCAGCGGTCTGAGATGTAGGCGTGCAAAGGGTACTATGTCCATTGCTGCTACCATTAAGCCGATCACCTCCATGCATTGAGCTACTGACGGGTGTTGAATGGAATGAAGGACACGGCATGCATTTTGAAGCTTTGTTAACCTGTCTTCTGTCAGGTAAATCTTCATTTCTACAGAATCTATAAGAGTCCCCAAGAAGGGAACTCTTGTGAGTGGAAAGAGAGAACTCTTCTTTTCGTTCACCTTCCATCCATGCGACCTTAGAAATGCCAGTACTAACTCTGTATGAGACTTGGCAGTTTGAAAGCTTGAAGCTTGTATCAGAATGTCGTCTAGGTACGGAGCTACCGCAATTCCTCGCGGTCTTAGTACCGCCAGAAGAGCACCCAGAACCTTTGTGAAGATTCTCGGAGCCGTAGCCAATCCGAATGGAAGAGCTACAAACTGGTAATGCCTGTCTAGAAAGGCAAACCTTAGATACCGGTAATGATCTTTGTGAATCGGTATGAGAAGGTAAGCATCCTTTAAATCCACTGTGGTCATGTACTGACCCTTTTGGATCATGGGTAAAATTGTCCGAATAGTTTCCATTTTGAACGATGGAACTCTTAGGAATTTGTTTAGGATCTTTAAATCCAAGATTGGCCTGAAAGTTCCCTCTTTTTTGGGAACCACAAACAGATTTGAGTAAAACCCTTGTCCTTGTTCCGACCGCGGAACCGGATGGATCACTCCCATTAATAAAAGATCTTGTACACAGCGTAGAAACGCCTCTTTCTTTATTTGGTTTGTTGACAACCTTGACAGATGAAATCTCCCTCTTGGGGGAGAGAATTTGAAGTCTAGAAGGTATCCCTGAGATATGATCTCTAACGCCCAGGGATCCTGGACATCTCTTGCCCAAGCCTGGGCGAAGAGAGAAAGTCTGCCCCCCACTAGATCCGTTCCCGGATCGGGGGCCCTCGATTCATGCTGTCTTAGGGGCAGCAGCAGGTTTCCTGGCCTGCTTGCCCTTGTTCCAGGACTGGTTAGGTCTCCAGCCTTGTCTGTAGCGAGCAACAGCTCCTTCCTGTTTTGGTGCAGAGGAAGTTGATGCTGCTCCTGCTTTGAAATTACGAAAGGAACGAAAATTAGACTGTCTAGCCTTAGGTTTGGCTCTGTCTTGAGGCAGGGCATGGCCTTTACCTCCTGTAATGTCAGCGATAATTTCTTTCAACCCGGGCCCGAATAAGGTCTGCCCTTTGAAAGGTATATTAAGCAATTTAGATTTAGAAGTAACGTCAGCTGACCAGGATTTTAGCCACAGTGCTCTGCGTGCCTGAATGGCGAATCCGGAATTCTTAGCCGTAAGTTTAGTTAAATGTACTACGGCATCTGAAATAAATGAGTTAGCTAACTTAAGGGCTTTAAGCTTGTGTGTAATCTCATCTAATGGAGCTGATTCAAGTGTCTCTTCCAGAGACTCAAACCAAAATGCTGCTGCAGCCGTGACAGGCGCAATGCATGCAAGAGGTTGCAATATAAAACCTTGTTGAACAAACATTTTCTTAAGGTAACCCTCTAACTTTTTATCCATTGGATCTGAAAAGGCACAGCTATCCTCCACCGGGATAGTGGTACGCTTAGCTAAAGTAGAAACTGCTCCCTCCACCTTAGGGACCGTTTGCCATAAGTCCCGTGTGGTGGCGTCTATTGGAAACATCTTTCTAAATATCGGAGGGGGTGAGAACGGCACACCGGGTCTATCCCACTCCTTAGTAACAATTTCAGTAAGTCTCTTAGGTATAGGAAAAACGTCAGTACTCGCCGGTACCCGGTACCGCAAAATATTTATCCAACCTACACATTTTCTCTGGTATTGCAACTGTGTTACAATCATTCAGAGCCGCTAACACCTCCCCTAGTAATACACGGAGGTTTTCCAGCTTAAATTTAAAATTTGAAATATCTGAATCCAGTTTGTTTGGATCAGAACCGTCACCCGCAGAATGAAGCTCTCCGTCCTCATGTTCTGCAAATTGTGACGCAGTGTCTGACATGGCCCTAATATTATCAGCGCACTCTGTTCTCACCCCAGAGTGATCACGCTTACCTCTTAGTTCTGGTAATTTAGCCAAAACTTCAGTCATAACAGTAGCCATATCCTGTAATGTGATTTGTAATGGCCGCCCAGATGTACTCGGCGCTACAATATCACGCACCTCCCGAGCGGGAGATGCAGGTACTGACACGTGAGGCGAGTTAGTCGGCATAACTCTCCCCTCGTTGTTTGGTGAAATATGTTCAATTTGTACAGATTGACTTTTATTTAAAGTAGCATCAATACAGTTAGTACATACATTTCTATTGGGCTCCACTTTGGCTTTAGCACATATAGCACAGATATCTTCCTCTGAATCAGACATGTTTAACACACTAGCAAATAAACTAGCAACTTTTCAAGTAATTTACTATAATATGAAAACGTACTGTGCCTATAAGAAGCACAGAAAAAGTTATGACAGTTGAAAATTAATAAACTGAAAAGTTATAGCATCAAATCTTTGTAAAAAAAAAAAAGACAATTTTAGCAAAGGATTGCTCCCATTAGCAAAGGATAACTAACCCTGATAGCCTCCCCCTCACACATAACAGTGAGAGAGATCAGTAAACTGTCATAAATTAAATAAAACGACTGCCAAGTGGAAAAAAATAGTGCCCAAAACATTTTTTTCACCCAGTACCTCAGAAAATTAAACGATTTTACATGCCAGCAAAAAACGTTTAACATTAATAAATTGAGTGTTATTAAAAAGCCTGTTGCTAGTCCCTGCAAATTAGGCTAAAGTTTTATGCATACAGTATAATTCCAGTGAAGTGCCATTCCCCAGAATACTGAAGTGTAAAATATACATACATGACAGCCTGATACCAGTTGCTGCTACTGCATTTAAGGATGAGTTTACATTATATCGGTATGGCAGAATTTTCTCATCAATTCCATTGTCAGAAAATAATAAGCTGCTACATACCTCTTTGCAGATTAATCTGCCCGCTGTCCCCTGATCTGAAGTTTACCTCTCCTCAGATGGCCGAGAAACAGCAATATGATCTTAACTACTCCGGCTAAAATCATAGAAAAACTCAGGTAGATTCTTCTTCAAATTCTACCAGAGAAGGAATAACACACTCCGGTGCTATTATAAAATAACAAACTTTTGATTGAAGGTATGAAACTAAGTATAATCACCACAGTCCTCTCACACATCCTATCTATTCGTTGGGTGCAAGAGAATGACTGGTAATGGCAGTTAGGGGAGGAGCTATATAGCAGCTCTGCTGGGTGAATCCTCTTGCACTTCCTGTTGGGGAGGAGTTAATATCCCATAAGTAATGGATGATCCGTGGACTGGATACACTTAACAAGAGAAATATAAGACTGTTCAGCTTAGCGTCAAACGTTCTTACTGATAGCAAAAAACAGACTTATAGCTGAACATGCAGAGATGCTTCTGTTCCTTAATAAGAACTTGCCACTAACTTTTGAAAAAGTATTCTAATTGCTAGATTGCCTTTTATACTGCTAGTTCTCATCTTGCATAATTATGCTCAAAACATACTGTACTCTGAGGAACATCCTTAGCCAGGGCTGGACTGGGAATAAAAAGAAGCCCTGGAAAAATATGAAGACCAGCCCTATTTTCTGTTGAGTCAGTAGAATTATAATTGTTAGATTGCCTGATATACTGCTAGTTTTCATCTTGCACAATCATGCTCAAAAATACTGTACTCTGAGGAACATCCTTAGCCAGGGCTGGACTGGGAATAAAAAGCAGCCCTGGAAAAATATGAAGACCAGCTCTATTTTTTGTTGAGTCAGTAGAATGCAAATACCCCATTTTTCTCAAAGGGAATTACTGGGATATTCCTTCTCCAATATTTTCAGAATTTGTATTAAGTACAAATGTCAGATTGATGAGTTATATAGGCACCCTACAACCAAATTGCATCCAGTAATCACCCCTTTAAATTGTAGCTTTCCAGCCCCAGCTGCTGCAGCTGTTATTTATTGTTGTTATTAATATATGTTATTGTAATATTTTTATTTATTAACATGTTCTGTGAACTTTGTGACAACAAGCACATAAAACTGTTTTATTATTTCAAAATGTCTTTTGAGATACAGTTCATTATTATAAAGAAGCAATCTTAAATCATTAGTCTGTATTGTGCTGGTAAACTGTCATTAAAGGGACAGTCTACACCAGATTTTTTATTGTTTTAAAAGATAGATAATCCCTTTATTACCCATTTCCCAGTTTTGCATAACTAATACAGTTATAATAATATACTTTTAACCTCTGTGATTATCTTGTATCTAAGCCTCTGCAAACTGCCCCTTTTTTCAGTTCTTTTGACAGACTTGCAGTCTAGCCAATCAGTGCCTGCTCCCAGATTACTTCACGTGCACGAACACAGTGTTATCTATATGAAATACGTGAACTAACGCCCTCTAGTGGTGAAAAACTGTTAAAATGCAATCTGAAAGAGGTGGGCTTCAAGGTCTAAGAAATTAGCATATGAACCTCCTAGGTTAAGCTTTCAACTAAGAATACCAAGAGAACAAAGCAAAATTGGTGATACAAGTAAATTGGAAAATTGTTTAAAATTACATGCTCTATCTGAATCATGAAAGTTTATTTTGGCCTAGACTGTCCCTTTAAATAACATTAAAACAAAGTATCGGTAATTGGTATCGGTGAGTATTTGAAAAATAAAGTATTGGTACTTGTACTCGGTCTTAAAAAATGGTATTGGTGCAAACCTAGTTGACAGTGTGTAAATGAGCATATAAAGTTATTTAAAATGACTGAGCTTTACTAAAAAAAACATTTAAAAAAAATCCCAATTTGTTTCTACAAAATTTAAAAAAAAATAATTTGAATTTAGGAGATTTTCTGTAAAAAAATAAATAAATAAAAAGAACTTTGCCTTTAATAAAGATTAGTATTAAGCAACATCTTGCATGAAAAGAAAAATGCAAGCTACAGCATAGTCTGTTTCCCTATCATTGCTGCCTTTCAACACAACACTAATGCATTTCGGTTATGGTTCCGAGCTATGAGACTTAACATCAAGCGTTAGGAGTGAATGGATGCTTAAGGCAAATCAAGGCTGCCTTGATGCTGTCAGTTGTAATAAGTAATTTTCGCTTATGTTCATGTATTTTACAGTGGTTTTTGTACCTGTTACAGGGAATGTGTGTCTGCACATGATTAGTAAAGACCATTAATGCTTGCATTGTGCCTCGGAGGATCTAATGTGAAGCAAAGCGTTGTTAGCTTGTGTTTGGGGAATTCCTCACCTAGTATGATCATGTGAAGGTTCATTATTTGTGCCTGTCCATTGTTATTTTACTCATACAGTCTTTATTCAGTGAGACACACATGCACTCAGATCTATATTATTTAATAAACTGCCTAAGTCTATATTCCTTATGAGACAGACTACGAATACAATATTTATCACATTGAATTGCATGAACTTACTTGTATACTTAATTATAACTGCAAAGGCTTACGGAAATAAAACTTTTATTGGACTTACTTTGCAATCAATTAAAACCACAGGCTAACATAAGGCAAAAGTACATTTTGTTACTAAAATTCTAGAGACACGTTCTTAGGTGGATAGACAGAGACAGTAAACATATATTTGTGTGTGTATTTCTATCTAGAAACTGACAAGTAACAGACAAGTTAAAAAAAAAAAGCTCTTCCTATATTTAAAGGGACACTGAAGTCAAAATTAAACTTTCATGATTCAGATAGAGCAAGCCATTTTAAACAACTTTCTAATTTACTTCCATTACCAAAATGTGCACAGTCTTTTTCTATTTACACTTTTTCAGTCACCAGCTCCTACTGAGCATGTGCAAGAATTCACAGAATATACTATCTGCATTTGTGATTGGCTGATGGCTGTCACATGATACAGGTGGAAATAGACATATTTTTGAAATGTCAGAAAAATAATCTACTACTCATTAGAAGTTTAGTTTTTCAATTGCAATGACCATTTAAAATATGTTTTTACCATGCACACACTACATAATCAACAGCGATTACAATGATGTATTTTATAAAGACCCTATATAAACTACATATTTCCTAAGTTGTAAGCAATGTATTCACATTTTTCATTTATTTATACATTTGCTTTGTTCTCATGGTATTCTTGTTGATGTTATACCTAGGGAGGTAGTGTACACGTCTGAAGCACTACATAACAGGAAATAGTGCTGCCCTCTAGTGCTTTGCAAATGCATAACATTCTTGCAAAATTTTTGCCATTTAATGCTGCAGACACGTGTACGCTCCTAAACTTACTTCAAAGGTTATCAAGCGAACGAAGAAAATTTGATAATAGGAGTAAATTGAAAAGTTGTTTAAAAGTTCATGCTCTATCTGAATCCTGAAATAAAACTTTTCAGTTTCATATCCCTTTAAAGTCATATTTTCTCAGCATGATTGCACAATATTTACTGCAGATTAGTAAAGAGATTACCTTTTGCAATTTATAAGAATGCATGCGTTTGTAAATGCCAATTACAGTATGTTGTTTGGATTCTGATAAAACTCTCGGTTGACAGAATAAAAATCTAAATGTAAGAGTATAAAAAGAATGACTCATTTATTGGAAGCATTGGGTAATGTGTGCGCTGATGTAGGGCTGAATATAAAGCGTGCCAGGTGACGGTAAGACGTGAGCTCACCCTGTCACTCCACACTATTCTGTAAACACGACATCATTCACATATGGTAGGCATCGCTTACTGCAAAAGATCTGGCAGGTAAGACAGAGGTCAATAAGCACAGGCATAAAGGCCTCTATAAACAATTAATTTGAGTGAGAAATGTTATTCCTGTTTTTTTACCCTGGTTTAGACGTTAAATTATACTTAGAACAAAAATCAAATCTGACAATAATACTGTAATATAGATCATGAATTAAAGGTCCACTTAACACAGGAGAATAGCATAATAAGTAAATGCATAATAAAAAGACAATGCAAAAGCACTTAGTTTGCATTTCAAATGAGTAGTAGATTTCTGACAAATTTTAAACTTAGTTCTATTTTGCCTCCCACTACATCTTGTGGCAGCCATAAGCCAATAACAAAATGCATATCCATATATTCTGTGAATCTTGCACATGCTCAGTAGGACCTGGTTCCTCAGAAAGTGTCTATATAAAAAGATTGTGCACATTTAGATAATGGAAGTGAATGGGAAAGTTGTTTAAAATGACGTGCTCTATCTGAGTCATGAAAGATTAATTGAGTGTCTCGTAACTCTCATTTGGACTAAACATCACTGAATACCTCATCTAATGTGTATCACGTATAATTGTAGAATCTATATATCTAATACCTATTAGGCAACATGTGTATGAGACAGTAATATATTAGAAAACTTGAGCACAATATCCCTGTGATTAGTTAATTTGTTATTTTACTATAAGACAGAATGAGGACATTTATTTTAAAGATGAAATAGAACAATTATTTGATGCAGATAACAGGACGTAAATGGAACAACTGAAATTCACAACAAAAGAGAGAGAAAAAAGACCTTGGAGAGGGAGTCTGATTTGAAATACCAGTGAAAAATATATAGTTAAATCCAGGGACTGGGTTTATTTTAAAGGTTCAATAGAAAGCTCTCTAAATCAAAAGATCCCTAGGAATGCTTCATATCTTGAGAGGAACCACCTGGCAACCAGCTTATGTATGTAGACCCCTCAACACAAATATATCCATAAGATATTCTTCTTGGTCTATTGGATTAGGTCATGCCCACTAGAAGGAGCTCCCTCTAGTCTTTGTAGGTAAGAATTCCTCCAATTTCCATTAGGTTTCCATTATAACCATGACTCTGCTTATCAGTTCATGCTTTGTTTAGTTTGTAAATGCTCCTAGATAAATAAATACAGCAGATAATTTTTTTTATGTTGACCTTTTGGAGAAAGTCTTTTTCATTGTTTTCCCACTGCGTCTGTTCTCATTGTACCAAAGGGTGAAATAACTTTTCCGTAAAAAAAAAAAAAAAAAAAAAAGACAGAACTACATATTGAATTACCATACTCTATAAACAGTAGATGCATAACCAAAAATTACAGAAAATTTCAGGGAAGAAAAATTGACTTACAAAAAAAAAGTTTGGTCCCGAAAATGGATAAGAAATCTGTGAAAACAGCAAAAAAAAAAAAAAAAAAAAAAAAACAACTATGTTCCCCTCATTGATTATACATATACACTGCAAGGATTATTAAAGGGACAGTCTAGGCCAAAATAAACTTTCATGATTCAGATAGAGCATGTAATTTTAAACAATTTTCCAATTTACTTGTATCACCAATTTTGCTTTGTTCTCTTGGTATTCTTAGTTGAAAGCTTAACCTAGGAGGTTCATATGCTAATTTCTTAGACCTTGAAGCCCACCTCTTTCAGATTGCATTTTAACAGTTTTTCACCACTAGAGGGTGTTAGTTCACATATTTCATATAGATAACACTGTGCTCGTGCACATGAAGTAATCTAGGAGCAGGCACTGATTGGCTAGACTGCAAGTCTGTCAAAAGAACTGAAAAAAAGGGGCAGTTTGCACAAGCTTAGATACAAGATAATCACAGAGGTTAAAAGTATATTATTATAACTGTGTTGGTTATGCAAAACTGGGAAATGGGTAATAAAGGGATTATCTATCTTTTAAAACAATAAAAATTCTGGTGTAGACTGTCCTTTTAAACAATATGGGGTTTTTTTTGGGAGGGAGGTACTAAATATACATTTTCTATTCAAGACCAATCAATCTATACACAACTGCAAAACCAAATTATTATTAATAATTGGAAATAATCCAACCTGCCTTGCCTGTCATGTTTTTATTTATTGAACTCTCTGTATAGCTCCTAAGAATTTATTTCCATACTACAAGTAAAGATAACACAACTACAATACTAAAATTATTATAATACTAATTTAAACTTGGGAATAGCACCACTACACAGTGTCACACGCCACACATTTTGTAACAGAGCCATATAAATTGTATAAATTCCAAACTTTACACTCACAGCAGGAGTAGAAAAAAATCCTGCAAGTCATAACTACAACTGTGATAATCTATCAGCCCAGAGTAAGAATAGAAATGAGGTATAGCTAAATAAACATGCATTTTCTTGACTAAAAAAAATAAATAAAAAATAACTGTGCTTGCAACTGTAAACCGAAGATTTCACAACACAAAACTGAAGACTAATGCACTTTGTTCTCCTTAGGTGTTTATTGCAACTTATTTGACAGTTCGTCCAGGATGATGAGGTGTCACTTGCTTTTTGCTCGCATTTTAAAAATAGCCAAGATTGTTCTCCCTCTGTGTAGCTTCCCTCCCTCTTCAACTGAGCAATTAAAGCTTTGATTACAGCAGATTAGGTTTGATTGGCATTGTTCTTCAAGAACATAGTTGCCACATTTTTCTCAGGTGAAAAAAATAAATAAAAATAAACTATATACATCAACAATAAAAATGATCTCAAGTAAGAAGCAGAAGATTGAATCATTTTATATATATATATATATATATATATATATATATATATACATACACAAACAAAGAGGTGTATATATATATATATATATATATATATATATATTATATAGTATATGTTTCAGTTAATGCTTCCATCAATTCACATAAAAGCAGGAGCCGGCACAAAACAAAAAAAGCACAAACCTGGTTTAATAGGCCCTACACACCTAAAATGATGAACTCCCAAGTAAAGTCAGGTAAATATACTTTAAATGGTTAAACAGACAAATGCAGGTCCCGTTTAAATAGAGGATATATCATCCTGAGAGAGCCAGTTTGGATAATAATCACATATAATTTATCCTACTGATTACGGATTTTGAATGGACACTGTCTCTAATTTTCTAATTAGCACCCAGGAAAAAAAAATCTTATTAAAAGGGACACGAAACCCAATTTTATTTCTTTCGTGATTCAGATAGAGTATACCATTTTTAACCCCTTTAAAATGTACTTCTATTATCTAATTTGCTTCCTTCTCTTGGTATCCTTTGTTGAAAAGCATATCTAGATAGGTTCGGGAGGTTGGAGCTAGCTGCTGATTGGGGGCTTAACTCGTATGCCCATTTTCATTGGCTTACAAATGTGTTGAGCTTTTTTCCAGTAGCGCATTGCTGCTTAGTAAAAGATACCAAGAGAATGAAGCAAAATTGATAACAGAAGTAAATTGGAAAGGTGTTTAAAAATGTATAATCAGAATCATGAAAGACATTTTTTGAATATCATGTTCCTTTAATACAAAATCTCCGAGGCTGTGCATGCTTGACACATCAGGTTATGTAATATTTTTTAATCCAAAATAAACTATTTTTGTCCTTTACTTTCACTATAAGCATATAAAAAGTTTAAGTTTTTTTATAAATAAATAAAAAAAAAAATCTTTTATGCATTCTAGAGAATATCTCTGCTCTAGAAGCCACCACAACATGTGAGCTTAGGGTACTGACCACTGCTCAACTAATTAAATATTTAATCACTTGTGTATATAATAGTTGTGACAGTATATATATATATATATGATTATTTTAAGAAGATTGTTTTCTTGTTCCTATGCATACCCAGAAACACTATCTACAATGTAAATATTGTGGGCTAGATTACAAGTGGAGCGCTAAATTATCTCCTGCCCGCAAACGGGCAAATTTGCCATTACAAGTGGTTGGTTATTGCTACAGCGAGCTCTCGGTAGCAATTAGCGCTTATAAAAATTAACCAGAGATTACATCACATTACATAAATGTGCCCCAAAATACAGTCTAGCGTATTTTATTAAAAAATAAAGATAGCAGCATCTTTATTTTTTAATAAAATTACTGCACTAGACAGTACTTTGGGGCAAAAGTTAGTGGGAGTGGGGTGTTGGAAAAAATAAAAGGTACTGAAAAGAGCCTTTACATTGCCGTCTATGGGAACTGTGTGTTCCCTGTAAATATACAACCGCTGCTTCTTAACTTCTGCTACAGGCGGACCTGAAGCGGAGTGGGTCGGCAGCAGCATTCGCTGCTTCATAAATCGACCCCTAAGTGCTATTGTATTGTCTTTTTATCATGCATTTGCTGATTAAGCAAATCTACTGTATTGACTGGTCCTTTAATGTGTATATTGCTACAATTTACATACAATGTATCTTTTTAAAAAAAATTTATGTAATTTAATAAATCAGCAAATTCAGTTTAGTTTAAAAGGGATACTAACACCAATTTTCTTTCTTTCATGATTCAGATAAAGCATGCAATTTTAAGCAACTTTCTAATTTTTTTTCCTATTATCAATTTTTCTTCATTCTCTTGCTATTTTTATTTTAAAAAGCAGGAATGTAAAACTTAAAAGCCGGCCCATTTTAGGTTCAGCCCCCTGGATAGTGCATGCTTATTGGTGGCTACATGTAGTCACCAATCAGTAAGTGTAACCCAGGTTCTGAACCAAAAATGGTCCGGCTCCTAAGCTGTACATTCTTGCTTTTTAAAATAAAGATAGCAAGAGAATTAAGAAAAATTGATAATAGGAATAAATTAGAAAGTTGCTTAAAATTGCATGCTCTATCTGAATAAAAAAATAGGTTTAGTATCCCTTTTAGTATCCCTTTAAGTACTATCATTTACTGTCTGTAACAATTCTTTTGTAGTTTCTCACTTCTCCCTTCCTCCTGCAGCCAAATACAAAATGTGAAACTCTAAAACAAGACGATCTTAAAAGTGGAGTGAAGAAAATGTCTCAGGTGTAAATCTGTGAATTGTCAGATTTCACTAGCACATTCTTAATTTCACTGACATCAATTTAATTAGCCCCTCTGAATTCTATGCACTGAGATCTGGAATTATTCATTAGGGGATGGTATTAGAAGGATTTCAGGCTTCAGTAACCAGAGCTGGCTATTAGCTGTGTTTGGACTTGCAAGCTCACTTGTCTCTGGTGCCACCAACAGATAGATTCCCAAAATTAAATTTAGCACCTGCTATTTCCTGCTTTTAAGAGGAAAAAAATAAATAACCTGATTCAGCAGATGTCAGGAATCCATTGCAGGGCACTTTGAAGTTGAAACCTGTGTCATGACTGGTAAAGAAAGATATCTGAAGAGCTGGCAAGGAATTAGAAACCAGCTCAGTGTGACTACTGCCAAGTCTGAAAAAGCCATTCAAACATAAACCTAATGCTTAGCCTTCTGGGGGGAAAATGGACTTTACACTTAGACATACTAAATTGAATTGAGACACTCTGCCAAAATTCTGAGAACACCAGAGACGCGTTATATATATATATATAGATTATGCTATAAGCCAGCACTCACTGTGTTGCACATATTCAAGTCGGGGGGCATCCCAAAGCAAAATATAGAAAATATAGAGTTTATAGAGAGCATTCGCTGTGTTTCAAAAGGGTGTTAAATCTGTGTTAACTTTTCGGGGTATAACCCCTTCTTCAGACAAGTGGACAAACAATCTATTGTTTGTCCACTTGTCTGAAGACAGGGTTATATTATTTTTATATATATATATATATATATATATATATATATATATATATATATATTATATATATATATTATATATATATATATATATATATATATATATATATATATATATATTTATTATATATATATATTTTATTTATATTTGTTGTAGGACTGATCTGTCTCCTGATATACATATATATTTATATAGCTCTGATACAATTTGCTTTGTAATATACAAACAGTTGGACATTTACGATTTCAGGGGAAAAAAGAACATAGCAAATAATTCAAGAAAATAATCAGGATAAATACACCACATGCGAAACCACCCGTATATGCAACAATTCACAAAGTGTTCGTTTATATAAATCCTTAATGGAAAAAATAAAAAGGGACATGGCACACTCACCAATGAATTAAAGGGATAGTGTACTGTAAACATTGTTATTTTCTGAATGTGTTTTCAATAAATTGTTATTCCAGATACAGAGTATACAAATGTATGATAAATTGTTTCTTTAGGTTTATTTATGTATACAAAACAGCTGGTTTTGATCTTTGAAACCACAACCCATTAACATGGGCCTAGCTTTCAGGGAAATCAGATCTCCTTATTTAAATCACTTTCTGTACACACACATTCTTCTTTATATTAATTCTGTCTTTATACTAAATCCCACTACTTAGATAGAACAATTTAAAGGGACAGTCTACTTGAAAATGTTTATTGTTTAAAAAGATAAACACTTTTTTCCCATTCCCCAGTTTTTCATAACCAACACTGTTTATTAATATTACCTCTGTGATTACCTTGTATCTAAGCATCTGCAGACTGCCCCTTATCTCAGTTTGTTTGACAGACTTGCATTTTGGCCAATCAGTGCCGACTCATAAATGTTATTGTTATGGCATACATGAACTAGTGCTGTCTGCCTGTGAAAAACTGTCAAAATGCATTGTGATAAGAGGCGGCCTTCAACGGTTTAGAAATTTGCATATGAGCCTACCTAGATATAGCTTTCAACCAAGAATACCAAAAGAACAAAGCAAGTTTCTTGATAAAAGGAAATTAGAAATCTGTTTAAAATTGAATGCCCTATCTGAATCATGAAAGTTTAATTTTGACTATTTTGTTGCTTATCTCTTTTACCTCCAACTGAGAGTGTAATTGCTTCTGCTGGCTATATTTATACAGCTTTTCTGTACCCTATACTGAAGTATAGAAACTTTCAAATTCTACATGCACGTTGCGTATCCATGCTGTACTGAGCTCCAACTACCAGAAGTATTGTAAAAGATCCCCCAGCTCGGAGTGACCATTACAGTGAACGATCAAGCCGCTAACAAAATAGCAAGGCTGGGCACAACGTACAAAGGAGCACTGTATGATGTGCTATTAATAAAATTAAAATATATTTTATTTACAATACGTTAAAAAATATATACAGACATGGCAGCAACTAAGAGAGTTAATGTCCGACTTGTTTCATGCCCCCTAGTGGTGGTTACTCATAGAGTCTATGAATAAACTCCACTAGGGGGGCGCAAAATGCGTCAAACATTTCCTCTCAGACGCTGCCATGTTTGTATTTTGTTTCTAACGTATTGCAAATAAAATATTTCTTGATTTTATTAATAGCACACCTTGTAGTGCTTCTTTATACCTTGCGGCTTGTTGTAGAAACTTTCAGTATAGAGATACCACAGACAAAATCAGCTATTTCAAATGCTGATATAAAGTTAAAGGAGCTATTTGTAAACAATTTAATACACTCCAGCAGATAAAATGTATCATTGAGAGTAAATTACAAATATTTTTGTATACTATCCCTTTAAAGGGCCATAATACCCAAATGTTTAAACACTTGAAAGTGATGCAGCATAGCTGTAAAAAGCTGACTAGAAAAAAATCACCTGAACATCTCTATGTAAAAAAGAAAGATATTTTACCTCAAAAAATCCTCAGTAGCCACCTCCCATTGTAAAGGATTTCTAAACAGCATATTAGTGTGTCTGTCCCGGGACAACTGAAGGGATGAGCATCGTGAACTCTCATATTATTTCACCAATCAGGTAAAGGAAGCTTACTATGAAATCTCATGAGAGTTAAGTCAAATTTCATGAGATCACAGTAAGAGTTCATGACCTCAGCACTGCTGATGCTGATTGGCTGCTGTTCATTTCTTCATTTTTTTACCTGCAGCTGGGAGCAGCTGAGTATAACTTTTTACACAGAACTTACTCTGCTGAGCTGAGGAGATTGTGAGGTAAAATATCTTCCTTTTTTACATAGAGATGCTTAGGTGATATTTTCCTGTCAGCTTTTTACAGTTATACTGCATCAGTTTCAAGTGATTTAGCATATGAGTATTATGTCCTTTTAAGAGCAATAATGATTAAATAATATATTTAAAGGGTTGACATAGACAAACATTTTACTGCTTTACATTGTTCTTTGTTTGAAACAAAAAGTAAACCTGCAACTTGATTTTTTTTCCCTCCAGAATCCACAAAGTTCTGTATTGAATATTGCAACATAATATACAAAAGACTGATTAATTTTTAAAAAAATCAACTACAATTAATCTAAAATGTAAAATCTGATATCTCATGTTGGCTTACTGTGAAAGTGATATAATAACTTCAAAGCATAAATTACGTCCAATCTTTTTTTTTTTTTTTTTTAAAGGAGCTAAGAGTGAATTAGCCAATCACCAGCAATACTGCCCAGGAGGTAACATGCTACAGTAACACATAGCTTATTGTCTAGTGCAGTGTCTCTCAACCGCGGCCCTCAAGTACCTCCAACAAGCCAGGTTTTCATTATAGCTGAACTAGAGCACAGGTGAAATAATCAGCTGATCAGTAACCATGGTTACTAACCTGCTCTCACCCATCAGCTGATTATTTCACCTGTGCTCTAGTTCAGCTATAATGAAAACCTGGCTTGGTAATCGAGGACCGTGCTTGAGAAACACTGGTCTATTGTATATCAAACCACTACCATGCATGCACCGTACTGATTCTTCTACACAATGAAATGCAACCACCCATGTGTGATAATGCAGTTCCTGGCACCCAGCATGGTACAGTTTTTAACCCCTTAGACCAAGGCACAACAACTGTTTTCTAAATCATAAACTTTTTTTTTTTAAACTTTTTTTCGCATATTAAGAAATTGTTTTATCATTATTACTATTGAGATTATGATCATTAATATTATTGTTGCAATAGTAAATAAGAATATATAAATATGTACAATATGTACGAAAGCTGCATTTCATTTTTTTACACCAGAAATAAATGTTTCTGTCTTTTCACACAAAATTCACAATTTCTTCCCACCAATTCGAGCTGGCCAGATTTAATTAACCTCACTAAACATATAAAATAATCCAAAAATATAGGAGCCAGACATATTTTTTTCTGGAGCATAGCTTCTTGGCTGCTGAGATATATCAGATGAACTAAAATAGCCAACACAAATGAAATGCACTATCACTTATGCCTATACCTGCTTAGATGACCTGGTTTAACCCCATTAGAACATCTAAACAAATGACTTCCTCATCAGATTTTCATCTCAACACAGTTTTGTTCTGAGAACAGTTTACTGAAACATGAACATTGTTTAGGATGAAGTTCTCTCTTGTTACAGATCTACAACAGTTTCCCTGGCAGTGCCACGGCTGTCATAAGAGGTTATCTTGGTACAGGGAAAAGGGCAACCCAAGCGAATACTAAAATTGTGCATTTAACGACTGCCGCATTTAGATTTCACGC
Organism: Bombina bombina; assembly: GCF_027579735.1. Classification (NCBI taxonomy): domain Eukaryota; kingdom Metazoa; phylum Chordata; class Amphibia; order Anura; family Bombinatoridae; genus Bombina; species Bombina bombina. The sequence continues at coordinate 734,817,013 of NC_069502.1, forward strand.
CATGGCGCCGAGTGTTTTCACCGCCTATCACTCTGTTGGAGCAGGCCTTCATTCTTCTACATGCTTTTTTTATATATTAAAAAAAAAAAAAAGATTCTGAAACAAAACTAAGATAAAAGACTGGTCTCATCCATCAGTCAGTAAACCTAAAACGACAGGCTAAAGGTAATGGTACATTTGTTGAAGCTTACTGTAGCTCTTATGACAAGCATGTAAATGCTTCATATGAACAGAAATACTTTGAAAATAACACAACACTTGCATTTTTCTATGTTTGCTTATTTCTACTAAAGTACATATTGTACCTTATAACCAAGATGGTTTACATCAGTGTTGCCCAAACTGCTCAGTGGCAAGTACCATTAGAGATTTAATATAATAAGTTCCCCTACAACATGGGTTGTAAATTGAAACCCAGTTTATAATGTAAGTCAATGGGAAGTGAGGGAGATAGGTTCCAAGCCCCTCTCAAAATTGTCATAAGTAACACCTAATAAATTATTTTTAAAGCTTTGAAATGAAGACTAAAAATGCTAAACAGCATTATAAACCTGATAAAATAATCACACAACACAAAATATATAATTAAACTAAGTTAAATGAACAAAAACATTTGCTAAACAGCATTATAAACCTAATAAAATAATCACACAACATGGACTTCACTTGCATTTTTCTGCAAACAGTTCTTTCTATGCATTCCAATCTGGACTGAGTTATAGACAGGAAGATCTTATTCCTTTGAAATCTGCTCGATAGCTCAGGTCTGGTTAAACTGATTAATTTCAGCTTGCTTGGCTTTGCTGCAACACAGACAGCTCCACCTACTGGCTATTTTAATAAATGCACTGCTTCTCAATGCTTTTCAACAGCAGTCACATGACTGGAAAAAAAGGTTGTTATTCTGAAACGGTGTAAATTGAACCGTTGTAAAACGAGGGCCACCTGTATATATATATATATATATATATATATATATATATACACAGGTGGGTGAGAGTTCAAGGACTAAAAAGGTAAGGTCTATGCAGGAACACACAGGAAACACTGTGCCGGCGCCTCTCCCGGCACAAACCCAGACTTGCAGACCAGGCTGCCCGTTCCAGGTATATAGTAAGCAAAAAACTTTCCTTATAGATTGCTCCCAGACCAGAAATAATCACTGTTTAAGGCACAACACAGACACATGAATCAAGGTAAAGCAAATTGATCATACCTTTATTTTGGCATGTTGGACAAACACTCGACAAATGTAAGCGGTGTGACTACCAGGAGACACAGGTGTGTGGAGTGTGACGTCATCTATATATATATATATATATATATATATATATATATATATATATAAATAAAATGTTCAAAGAGAGCACTCTCACTTCCAAAGACAAATGCCAGGGTGCCAGCAGGTAAGTATATAGATGAAGGAAGGCACTCTCTGGTCTTTTTAGTGTATAACTTTAATGAATACAGTGTTTTTTTATTTTACACTAAATTCATTAACTTTATTCATTAAAGTTATACACTAAAAAGACCAGAGAGTGCCTTCCTATATATATATATATATATATATATATATATATATATATATATATACACACACACACACATATAGATAGATATATACACATACATATACGGTGTATATATACTGTGTGTGCGTGTGTTTGTCTATATATATATATATATTATTTCTGAATCCAACAAAACAAATATACAGATTATTTATAAATAAATACAATTTATTATATAAGTTCAGAAAATATACACATATACGGTGTATATATACTGTGTGTGTGTGTGTGTGTATATATATATATATATATATATATATATATATATATATATAATCATATCTAGATATAAATCCAGATCAAATATTGAGTCAATTTCTGAATCCAACAAAACAAATATACACAATTATATATAGACACTATTCAACTGGATAGTTTTTTTAGTATATTTTACTTTTAACACTCTGGTATATGTTTTAGCTGACACATTTTATCATTTAATACTTTCTATGTAATATTTCACTATGACATTTTATCTGTCACCTTTCATGGTGTTATTTATTTCAATGACTTTATCTGACACATTTCACTATCTATTATATATTATTTGTCAGTTCTCAATCTGCACCAGGGCTACTCTTAAAAAAAAAAAAAAAAAATACATCCCACAATTGTTAACCAATGTAGATCATTTTTATTGACTTTTATTAGATGTGACACGCAATTCAAAATAATAATAAAAAATAATACACAAGGAGCTTTCAAAGAAGTACAAAGACTAGAGATGTATCGGATACAAATGACAGGTTTGCATGTTTGACTGGCATTATTATTTGTAATGTACCAACAGATTTTGCAACACTATACAGGGGGTACAATAAGTAATGACAGTGCATATAAGACAGAGTGACACGACCCTACTACCTAGATAGATCCTTTATTAAAAATTGCACAGGGTCCATAGGCATACAAACAACGTTTCAGGCCTGCTATAGGCCCTTAGTCATGTTAGTCAGTGACTAATACAGCACTATTGTTCACATTCTATTCTATTTTTAAATTTGATGATAGACAAACTGGAAATTTGTTTGAAACTCTATGAAAGAAAAAAAAATGTGTTTCACTTCCCAAAGTAAATATATTTACATAACTTAAAAATATTAACCCCTTAAGGACCAGCGACGTACCCTGTATGTCACTGGCCATTTTTTCGGACTTGATTGTTTTATAGCGCGGTCTTGCCACCAGCGTTGAGACTGCTCTATTCCACAAAGCCTGCTGGAGGGAGTGCATTAATAGCGTGTTCTTGTCAGACTTGTGCTATTATGTCCTGAAAAAAACCTTAACGACCAGTGACATACAGGGTACATTGTGGTCATTAAGGGGTTAATTTACATTACTTCTGCTGTGTAGCTGCAAAACTTGCTGCATCAGAGAAAGGCTTTACATGTGTGTTTGCAGAAGTTAGAGTTCTGGGATCTGTAATGCAAAAATGACATGAGCTAATAAATAAGATCACATTATTTTTGTGTTAGACTGTCCCTTTAACTGCCAGGTCAATAAATTAGAATTGAAGCTATCAAACAAACAAATCAGCCAGTAATCGGTGTTATTACGATCAACAATAGAGATCTTTTTCACTTCGCCACATTTCTGCCAACTTCTTCCGAGTTGTCAATGTTCGAGGCAACACACAAACATTACATATATATTGGCACAAAAAATACTGGTGGCAGGATGTCTTTTACGTAACATCCATACTACATTTGCTTTTTCTATTACCAGTTTCTGGCATTTTGCCAGTAGACGTCACTTTTTTTTTCCAAGTTCACCGCTAATCAATTATACTGAGGCATAAAATAGTACATACTAGACTACAGTAAAAGGGGTCCCTATTAAACCGCTTGGAAGCAGTCTCATAATTAGGAGGCTAAAAGGAAATAACACTCAAAAGACAGTGATGGTCCCTTTAAAAAAAGGACTACTAAATTTCAAAAAGCTGTCTAATTTATATCCAGTGTCTAAATATGCACAATATTTTTATGTGCACACTTTCTGAGGCACCAGCTCCTACTGAGCATGTGCAAGATTCATAAAATATACGTATATGCATTATGCGATTAGGCTGATGTCTGTCACATGATGCCGTGGGAAGGAAAATAAAACAAACTTTGAAATCTGTCAGAAGAAAATATCTACTACTCATGAGTTCAGTGCTTTAGCACTGTCTTTTTATTATGCATTTATTGATTATGCTTTTCTAGAATGTTTAGTGGTCCTTTAAATAAATAACAATGGGAGTTACATTAGTTTATAATTATACCTAGTATTGTTGGTATTCTTATTAGCATTATTGTTATTATTAGGAGTAGTGTATAATATACTGTTTGTTTGAATGTCTGCGCAAAATATAAATAATACGTAAAACACTATTGCATGAAGTGTATAACATTACCGTTTGCGTCATCTAAAAGTAAAATAAGCGAACTGGAACATAACCAGTACATTAACTGCAACAATGCAGCAAATACTCTAATTATATTGATTAAAAAAAGAAATGGACCATCAACATGAATGTAAAATATAAGGCCTATGGAATCATATCTAAAATCTAGAAAAGAGAAATGGCTAGACATGTTCTATACTTATTTTATTTTTAATGTGATTGTGGGGTTTAGAAATAGGCAGCACAGCAACATTAAACCATTGTCCTGCACCTTCTTGGATATTTGCAACACAATAGTATAAAAAAGTTGGGTGGAAGATAATTTGACTGTGCTTAAATACAACATACTTGTCTCAAGTGTGTTTCATGTAATGATATCCAGACATATTTAAGAAAAATGCAAGGTTGTCTGCATCTTATGCAACATAACTATTTATTGTTTTGTATAGGACTCTTTGCTCGTTCATGATACATTACGGGAATCAGTATTTCTTACCAGAATTGTATATAAAAGCTTAAAGTGATGGTAAAACCGTGTGTTTCAAAAATGCTAAGATTTAACAGCACTGAAAAGTTAAAATGACCTTTTATTTTTTTCTGCTGCCTCCTTGCTAAACTAAGCGGCTTCGGCCACCCACGGCATAACTTATTTTTTTCAATGAGGTGACGTTTCCACCACTTTGCCAATAGCCGTGCTAACAATCAACACAGCGCTGTACGGCTAGCACTGCTATTGGAAGTGGTGGTCATGGGTGGCCGGAGCCACTTAGTTTGGCAAGGAGGCCATGGCAAAGAAAAGGTATGTTTAAACATACTTTTTAAAACTCAAGACAAGGTACCATTTATTTTTAGTGCTGGTAAAACCTAGCGTTTTTTGAAACGCTAGGATTTACCATCACTTTAATTATAACATGTATATCAGCAATTTTGGCCTACTATAATCTTCTCTAAATTCACTTGCTCAGATATTATAAATTAAATAGCATATTAAACTGACAATTTATATATACTGTATATTTAAAAAAATCTTATTATGAACAGGCTATAATTTTTTGTCATGAACCATAATTTCAAACGAATGCCGAATACAGCCACAGACAGCAGAATCGGGCTATTTTTGGTGCCAGATTTATAGGTGTAAAAGTTCAACACACAAAGATCTGTGCAAATCTGAAAATAGCCAAACGCTCCTGCCATATTCAGTATTCATTTGTATAATGAATGCCAATACAAATGATGCCCGTTCCTAATGTATCTGGTTAGAGATACTGAAATCAAATTATAGTTCTCCACAGGACTTTTAAAATGGGAGCACTGCCCGGCTGATTTTGAATATTACATTTTTTCAATGTTTATTGCACAGATAATCATTAAAACTAAATGTATATTAAATTATGTAATAAATTTGAGCTTTAGATAGAATAAAATGTTATAATATTACAAAGTATTACACTGCCCCCACTCAGCTGCTTAATAATGCCACCTGACGCAACATTTTCTGTGGAGAACACTGATTATTACATATAAACTATTTAATCATATATACTAAAAGAGACATTCCAACCAAAATTGGAATTCACACGGGTCCATTTCACTTTTAATAGAAGCATTTTTGCAATTTATATGAATTAGCAAAAATGCTTCTAATAGAAGCTATATCTGTTTCAAGAGTGTGTTTAAGTATGCTACATGCACCAGCATTTTAAACACAGCACATGCTGAGAGAGAGACATGATACAAGCCCCACTGATGCCATGAGCAGCTGCAGTATTTAAAATGATGGTGCACTGAGAATATCTAGCTATGCTTCACATGCACGTGCAGAGAAACAGGCTAACACTAATTCAGTGATAACTTTTACTACAAACATTTTTCCAAGTGTATGTATATTGTAAATATGTTTTTATTCACAGATGTAATTAATCTATGTGCATTTCAATATTGACTGGAATGTCCCTTTAAAGTGATGGTAAATCACAATTAAAAGGGGCTACAGTCATGAAGTATAAAAAAAAAAACGGCATGCTGAAAGTACCTTTATTTGCAGGGAGTTTATGCTGAACTGAGAGCCTACGGCCGCCCACAACAGAAACAGAATTTATGCTTACCTGATAAATTACTTTCTCCAACGGTGTGTCCGGTCCACGGCGTCATCCTTACTTGTGGGATATTCTCTTCCCCAACAGGAAATGGCAAAGAGCCCAGCAAAGCTGGTCACATGATCCCTCCTAGGCTCCGCCTACCCCAGTCATTCGACCGACGTACAGGAGGAAATATGCATAGGAGAAACCATATGATACCGTGGTGACTGTAGTTAGAAAAAATAATTCATCAGACCTGATTAAAAAAACCATGGCGGGCCGTGGACCGGACACACCGTTGGAGAAAGTAATTTATCAGGTAAGCATAAATTCTGTTTTCTCCAACATAGGTGTGTCCGGTCCACGGCGTCATCCTTACTTGTGGGAACCAATACCAAAGCTTTAGGACACGGATGAAGGGAGGGAGCAAATCAGGTCACCTAAATGGAAGGCACCACGGCTTGCAAAACCTTTCTCCCAAAAATAGCCTCCGAAGAAGCAAAAGTATCAAATTTGTAAAATTTGGCAAAAGTGTGCAGTGAAGACCAAGTCGCTGCCTTATATATCTGGTCAACAGAAGCCTCGTTCTTGAAGGCCCATGTGGAAGCCACAGCCCTAGTGGAATGAGCTGTGATTCTTTCAGGAGGCTGCCGTCCGGCAGTCTCATAAGCCAATCGGATAATGCTTTTAAGCCAAAAAGAAAGAGAGGTAGAAGTTGCTTTTTGACCTCTCCTTTTACCAGAATAAACAACAAACAAAGAAGATGTTTGTCTGAAATCTTTAGTGGCCTCTAAATAGAATTTTAGAGCACGGACTACGTCCAAATTGTGTAACAAACGTTCCTTCTTTGAAACTGGATTCGGACACAAAGAAGGTACAACTATCTCCTGGTTAATATTTTTGTTGGAAACAACTTTCGGAAGAAAACCAGGCTTAGTACGCAAAACCACCTTATCTGCATGGAACACCAGATAGGGCGGAGAACACTGCAGAGCAGATAACTCAGAAACTCTTCTAGCAGAAGAAATTGCAACCAAAAACAAAACTTTCCAAGATAATAACTTAATATCTACGGAATGTAAGGGTTCAAACGGAACCCCTTGAAGAACTGAAAGAACTAGATTAAGACTCCAGGGAGGAGTCAAAGGTCTGTAAACAGGCTTGATTCTAACCAGAGCCTGAACAAACGCTTGAACGTCTGGCACAGCTGCCAGCCTTTTGTGAAGTAAAACAGATAAAGCAGAGATCTGTCCCTTCAGAGAACTTGCAGATAATCCTTTCTCCAAACCTTCTTGTAGAAAGGATAGAATCTTAGGAATTTTTATCTTGTTCCATGGGAATCCTTTAGATTCACACCAACAGATATATTTTTTCCATATTTTATGGTAAATTTTTCTAGTTACAGGCTTTCTAGCCTGAATCAGAGTATCTATTACAGAATCTGAAAACCCACGCTTTGATAAAATCAAGCGTTCAATCTCCAAGCAGTCAGTTGGAGGGAAACCAGATTCGGATGTTCGAATGGACCTTGAACAAGAAGGTCCTGTCTCAAAGGTAGCTTCCATGGTGGAGCCGATGACATATTCACCAGGTCTGCATACCAAGTCCTGCGTGGCCACGCAGGAGCTATCAAGATCACCGAAGCCCTCTCCTGATTGATCCTGGCTACCAGCCTGGGAATGAGAGGAAACGGTGGGAATACATAAGCTAGGTTGAAGGTCCAAGGTGCTACTAGTGCATCTACTAGAGTCGCCTTGGGATCCCTGGATCTGGACCCGTAACAAGGAACCTTGAAGTTCTGACGAGACGCCATCAGATCCATGTCTGGAATGCCCCATAATTGAGTTATTTGGGCAAAGATTTCCGGATGGAGTTCCCACTCCCCCGGATGGAATGTCTGACGACTCAGAAAATCCGCTTCCCAATTTTCCACTCCTGGGATGTGGATTGCAGACAAGTGGCAGGAGTGATCCTCCGCCCATTGAATTATCTTGGTCACTTCCTCCATCGCCAGGGAACTCCTTGTTCCCCCCTGATGGTTGATATATGCAACAGTCGTCATGTTGTCTGATTGAAACCTTAAGAATTTGGCCTTTGCTAGATGAGGCCAAGCTTTGAGAGCATTGAATATCGCTCTCAGTTCCAGAATGTTTATCGGGAGAAGAGACTCTTCCTGAGACCATAGACCCTGAGCTTTCAGGGGTTCCCAGACCGCGCCCCAGCCCACCAGACTGGCGTCGGTCGTGACAATGACCCACTTTGGTCTGCGGAAGCTCATTCCCTGTGACAGGTTGTCCAGGATCAGCCACCAACGGAGTGAATCTCTAGTCCTTTGATCTACTTGAATCGTCGGAGACAAGTCTGTATAATCCCCATTCCACTGTCTGAGCATGCACAGTTGTAATGGTCTTAGATGAATTCGTGCAAAAGGAACTATGTCCATTGCTGCAACCATCAATCCTATTACTTCCATGCACTGCGCTATGGAAGGACGAAGAACAGAATGAAGTACTTGACAAGAGCTTAGAAGTTTTGATTTTCTGACCTCTGTCAGAAAAATCCTCATTTCTAAGGAATCTATTATTGTTCCCAAGAAGGGAACTCTTGTTGACGGGGACAGAGAACTTTTTTCTATGTTCACTTTCCATCCGTGAGATCTGAGAAAGGCTAGGACGATGTCCGTATGAGCCTTTGCTTTTGACAGAGACGACGCTTGAATCAGGATGTCGTCCAAGTACTGTACTACTGCAATGCCCCTTGGTCTTAGAACCGCTAGAAGGGACCCTAGTACCTTTGTGAAAATTCTCGGAGCAGTGGCTAATCCGAATGGAAGTGCCACAAACTGGTAATGCTTGTCCAGAAAAGCGAACCTTAGGAACTGATGATGTTCCTTGTGGATAGGAATATGTAGGTACGCATCCTTTAAATCCACCGTGGTCATAAATTGACCTTCCTGGATGGTAGGAAGGATCGTTCGAATGGTTTCCATTTTGAACGATGGTACCCTGAGAAATTTGTTTAGGATCTTGAGATCTAAAATTGGTCTGAATGTTCCCTCTTTTTTGGGAACTATGAACAGGTTGGAGTAAAACCCCATCCCTTGTTCTCCTATTGGAACTGGATGAATTACTCCCATCTTTAACAGGTCTTCTACACAATGTAAGAATGCCTGTCTTTTTATTTGGTTTGAAGATAATTGAGACCTGTGGAACCTTCCCCTTGGGGGTAGTTCCTTGAATTCCAGGAGATAACCCTGAGAAACTATTTCTAGTGCCCAAGGATCCTGAACATCTCTTGCCCAAGCCTGAGCAAAGAGAGAAAGTCTGCCCCCCACCAGATCCGGTCCCGGATCGGGGGCCATCCCTTCATGCTGTTTTGGTAGCAGTGGCAGGCTTCTTGGCCTGCTTACCCTTGTTCCAGCCTTGCATTGGTCTCCAGGCTGGTTTGGGTTGAGAAGTATTACCCTCTTGCTTAGAGGATGTAGAATTAGAGGCTGGTCCGTTTCTGCGAAAGGGACGAAAATTAGGCTTATTTTTAGCCTTAAAAGACCTATCCTGAGGAAGGGCGTGGCCCTTTCCCCCGGTGATGTCTGAAATAATCTCTTTCAAATCAGGACCAAACAGTGTTTTACCCTTGAAAGGGATGTTAAGCAATTTTGTCTTGGAAGACACATCCGCTGACCAAGACTTTAGCCAAAGCGCTCTGCGCGCCACGATAGCAAACCCTGAATTTTTCGCCGCTAATCTAGCTAATTGCAAAGCGGCATCTAAAATAAAAGAGTTAGCCAATTTAAGTGCTTGAACTCTGTCCATAACCTCCTCATACGAAGATTCTTTATTGAGCGACTTTTCTAGTTCTTCGAACCAGAAACACGCTGCCGTAGTGACAGGAACAATGCATGAAATTGGTTGTAGAAGGTAACCTTGCTGAACAAACATCTTTTTAAGCAAACCCTCTAATTTTTTATCCATAGGATCTTTGAAAGCACAACTATCTTCTATGGGAATAGTAGTGCGTTTGTTTAGAGTAGAGACCGCCCCCTCGACCTTGGGGACTGTCTGCCATAAATCCTTTCTGGGGTCGACTATAGGAAATAATTTCTTAAATATAGGGGGAGGAACAAAAGGTATGCCGGGCCTTTCCCACTCCTTATTTACTATGTCCGCCACCCGCTTGGGTATAGGAAAAGCATCGGGGGGCACGGGAACCTCTAGGAACTTGTCCATCTTACATAATTTCTCTGGAATGACCAAATTGTCACAATCATCCAGAGTAGATAATACCTCCTTAAGCAGTGCGCGGAGATGTTCTAATTTAAATTTAAATGTTACAACATCAGGTTCAGCTTGTTGAGAAATTTTTCCTGAATCTGAAATTTCTCCCTCAGACAAAACCTCCCTCCTGGCCCCTTCAGATTGGTGTAAGGGTATGTCAGAACCGTTATCATCAGCGTCCTCTTGCTCTTCAGTGTTTAAAACAGAGCAATCGCGCTTTCTCTGATAAGTAGGCATTTTAGATAAAATGTTTGCAATAGAATTATCCATAACAGCCGTTAATTGTTGCATGGTAATAAGTATTGGCGCACTAGATGTACTAGGGGCCTCTTGTGTGGGCAAAACTGGTGTAGACACAGAAGGGGATGATGCAGTACCATGCTTACTCCCCTCATTTGAGGAATCATCTTGGGCAATATCATTATCTGTGGCATCATTGTCCCTACTTTGTTTGGACACTATGTCACAATCATCACATATATTTAAATGGGGAGAAACCTTGGCTTTCATACATATAGAACATCGCTTATCTGATGGTTCAGACATGTTAAACAGGCTTAAACTAGTCAACAAAGCACAAAAAACGTTTTAAAATAAAACCGTTACTGTCACTTTAAATTTTAAACAGAACACACTTTATTACTGAATATGTGAAAAAGCATGAAGGAATTGTTCAAAATTCACCAAAATTTCACCACAGTGTCATAAAGCCTTAAAAGTATTGCACACCAAATTTGAAAGCTTTAACCCTTAAAATAACGGAACCGGAGCCGTTTTTACATTTAACCCCTATACAGTCCCAGGTATCTGCTTTGCTGAGACCCAACCAAGCCCAGAGGGGAATACGATACCAAATGACGCCTTCTATAAGCTTTTTCAGTGGTTCTAGCTCCTCACACATGCATCTGCATGCCTTGCTTTCCAAAAACAACTGCGCATTAGTGGCGCGAAAATGAGGCTCTGCCTATGACTAGAAAAGGCCCCCATCTGAAAAAGGTGTCCAATACAGTGCCTGCCGTTTTTTAACAACAATCCCCAAGATTATAATAACTATTAAGAGTTATAATCTGCCAAATATGCTTAGCAAAGTAATCGTTTTAGCCCAGAAAAATGTCTACCAGATTTTTAAGCCCTTATAAAGCCCTTTATTCTTTTACTTAATCTAAGAAAATGGCTTACCGGTCCCCATAGGGGAAATGACAGCCTTCCAGCATTACAAAGTCTTGTTAGAAATGTGGCCAGTCATACCTCAAGCAGAAAAGTCTGCCAACTGCTTCCCCCAACTGAAGTTACTTCATCTCAACAGTCCTGTGTGGAAACAGCAATCGATCTTAGTAACGTTTGCTAAAATCATCTTCCTCTTACAAACAGAAATCTTCATCTCTTTTCTGTTTCAGAGTAAATAGTACATACCAGCACTATTTTAAAATAACAAACACTTGATTGAAGGATAAAAACTACATTTAAACACCAAAAAACTCTTAACCATCTCCGTGGAGATGTTGCCGGTGCAACGGCAAAGAGAATGACTGGGGTAGGCGGAGCCTAGGAGGGATCATGTGACCAGCTTTGCTGGGCTCTTTGCCATTTCATGTTGGGGAAGAGAATATCCCACAAGTAAGGATGACGCCGTGGACCGGACACACCTATGTTGGAGAAATGCTATTTTTTTTAACTGAGGTGGCATTTTCACCTCTTAGCCAATAGCCATGAGGGCCTAGAGGCATTATGCTGTATGGTTAGCACGCTATTGTCTAAGAGTACGCTATCAACAAAAAGGAGTTTTGCCGTGGGTGGCCGGAGGCGCTCAGCTTGGCATAAACTCTATGCAAATAAAGCAACAGGACTTGCAGTATGAAGCTTTTTATGCTTCATGACTGCAAGTCCAGTTTATTTGTAGAACTGGTAAATCATAACGTTTCAAGAACGCTAGGATTTACCATTACTTTAAGAAGAAAAAAAATGCATTTGCTTGATTATATCATGCAGGGATATGAACATTGACCCAGAAACATTCTAAACAGTGACTGCTTTGGCCACAGAAATGAAGATAAACAACACTCCAGATTGGCTTTAAAGGGTATGTATCTAAACTGCTAAACAATGCAAAATTTGCCAACAAAAGCTTTAAACAAATAATTATTGTGCAGATCTTTTACATATATATATATATATATATATATATATATATATATGTTGTGTTAAGTATTCTCTCTAGCATCTCTATGGAAAAAACTTATTTGTTTATACCAAGATTATTTTAAATAAAAACCATGTACAGTATTGCATACAAATGAACCAATACAACAAATACATTTATAACAAAGTTTGCAGCCAACCAGTCATCTGAACTGACATATGGAACTACAGTAACAAACAAAAATAGACTTTCCCTTTTGCCTCTTAATAGAAATGGAAAACAAGATGAAAGCCAAATAATTACTTACACTGAATCTTTCTCATTCTGACATCCATGTTAGCGAACTAATTTAATAGCTACAGTCAATGGTCTAATTATGTTCACAGTTATTTGTCCTTGGATGGAAAAATGCTGGATACTGCCATAGGCCAACTGAAATGTGCAACCTGTGTTTCTAAATTGTCTTATTAAGCTGTTCATTTCAGTCGTATATATTCATTTTCCTCTTCTAAATTCTCCAAATATGTTTTCCCCCATTTATTTTAGTTTAACAAATATGTTTACAAATGGTTATAGGAAAACTGATCTGACATCAGTATTTACTTGCACAGGACGTGAAAACAATTATACAACAAATGGAAGCATGCATTTACAAACTAATCTGTCTGACGTATTTTCCTTTTTGTTTTATGTCTGTTTGTTTTAAAGGAGCATGGGAGAATACATTATTACAGTACAGTACTTAAAGGGACATGAAACCCAATTGTTTTCTTTCATGATTTAGAAAGAGCATGACATTTTAAACAACTTTCTAATTTACTTCTATTATCTAATTTGCTTTAATCTCTTGATATACTTTGGTGAAAGGCATATCTAGATAGGCTAAGTAACTGCTGATTGGTTGCTGCACGTAAATGTCTCACGTGATTGGCTCACCCATGTGCATTGCTATTTCTTCAACAAAGGATATCTAAAGAATGAAGCAAATTAGATAATAGATGTAAATTGGAATGTTGTTTAAAATTGTGTTCTCTACTTGAATCATGAAAGGAAATTTTTGGGTTTAGTGTCCCTTTAAAAAAATATATCTTGGGTCTAGACACATGCTGTGGATATCACCTCTGACACCAATTGTTTTAAACTGCTATTGAATAACTATATCTGAATAATTAAATGTATTGTTTATTTGTAGAAGATGAGAATAAATTAGGCACCTGGCTTGTAATGTATTATTGTCCTTTTTTTGGGGGGTGAGGAAAGTTTTTTTTCTTTTTTTTTTTGGCATTATAAATGAACAAATGATGTACACTTTTTTGTGATGTTTTAATAAGGTTACAACTATCCACTCATTAAATTAATGCAAAAAGCATATATCAAAACATTTCCATTGATAGATATTTATCAATTAATTCAATGGGTTAAATAATGCATTTTTTTATTTAATATTTCTTAAAAAAAAAAAAAAAAATTGGTGATGGAATTACATTTCAAAGCATAATTATTAGTGTGGATGCATTAAATAATTTTGTCAAAATTCATGACTTCCTTCTACTTAGTTTTTATGCTACGACAAATGTTTTCAGTAACCTCTATCCAGCACTAAAACTGGTAGCTCTTACATCTAAACTATTAAAGGGACAAAAAAAAAATTAATGCCAGACAGAATGATGAATTCAAACCAAAGATTAGATAGAGAATAATATGCAGATTTTTTTATTTATATTAGTTGTGTAAATATTGAAGAAAGATTTAAAACGTGAGTCTAATAATCTAAAGATCTTCACTCAGGTGATATGATCTAAAATCATCCTCCAAAACAGAGATCCCTAGTGAAATTCTTAAAAGGCAGATTTTGCTATACTTCAGCGAGAGCATCACCTACATTTCTGTATGTGAAGGAAAGACAAGCACAGTGCAATATAGCACTGCATGACATGAAAGTTCTATCACATTTACACCTAGTTCTTTGTATTTTTATTTTACTTTACACTTCAGATTAAGTTTTATTACATTTAACTTTGCACTTTTTATTTTGTATGTTATTTTTTATACAGCAGTGTATTTACGATTGTAATTTTACAAATTCTGATTATGCTTTCACAGTTTCTGCGTAACTTTAATAAATAAGTATCATACTTTGTATATTTATGTGTATTTTTTTTACAAATTACATTGCACTTTGTATTGCTTCAATTTAAAATAAAACTGAAAAAACTGACAGCTTTAGTTTCACAGAGAGCTGCATTACTTTATATGGGCCCAATAAGCAAAGACTCTATAGTTTGGAGATAAATTATAGTTCAGACTTTACAGGGGCTGAACTCACTGAATTATATAATAAACAGGGCACAACCGGGAAGCCCCAGAGAGATGCCTCCCATAGAGAATACTGAAGCTCTATGGGATAGATAATTTCACAGGGGAGAGAAAAGTTAACTGGCAAATACATGGAGCTGATATAAAGGCTCAGTTTGCATTAATTACAAATTAAACTAAAATATGTTCACTATAACTCAACTTGCTTTCGATAGTAATTTAGTATATTTTACTTTTCTGTCAGTTAAATAAGTAAATTGTGAGCAAACTTCACCTGCATACAGGTGACGAGATAAATCAGTGAGATCAGTTTGTTTAAAATGCTTAGAGCATTTCACAAGACTTGTGGGAGTGCTCCAGGCATACCCTGGGACTCCCCACTGTAACTCCCACTTTCTGAAGCTGTGTTTAATTTTACAAGAGAGAAAATACAAATAAAAATAAAAGGTATGATCATAATTTGGTAAAGTAACACAGAAACTTTAAAAATATAATCACTGCTGGATTTAAATCTAAATGTATTAAAATATACAGTAGAAAGTGCAAAGTTTAAATGTAATAATGATGAAAGGAAACAATCTGAAGTGCAAAGTAATATAAAACACAAAGCATAAAGTGTAACAAAACTCTCATATCATGCAGTGCCATATTGCACTGGTTTTGTCTCACCTTCAGATACAGAAATGAGCGATCTCGCAGTGATGCAGAGTTCTGCCATTTTTCTTTTATTATTCGGCGAGTTCAGCAACTGTGTTGTCTGCACTACGATTTCTCTCCAAGCAGGAGAATCTTTGATCATCGAGCCCTTAATTACAATGGGTGCCACCATGTTGTAACCTAAGTTTCCCTAGATTTAAAAGCCTGTTATTTTATATCCTCAGCTGAGACCACACAGACGCAGTTTAAACTGGACTACTAGAGAAGCCGTCTTACCATATATGTCCTTTTAAAGAGACACGGATGTCAATCTGTTATACACAGAAGTGCCAATCAGATTTGAAGAAATGCATATTTTTATTGTGCACATGAGTTACAGAGCTGGAGACAGCAGGTCATGTGCACACTTCTTCAGCCCTTATGCATGCTCCAAGTGCACCTAGTGATGCATAGTGAGACCTCATAGGTACCACCACTGTATGATGAGCATTTCAAATACAACTTTCAATGTATTTTTTCCTGGTAAAACATTTTATTAATAAATATATTTCTATTATAAATCATTACTAGATGACAGAGGACTATACATCCATAAATACGTTGTGCTAATGAAATTCCAAGCTTCATGCAGGTTTTTTACACTTATATCACTTTTGTAAAACTTTACTAAATAGTAGAATCTTAAGGACTTGAACATCCACCCTTGTATTTTTTTAACCAATCCTGCAAGGATTTTTTAAAAAAAAAACCCAGTAAAAAGATGTTTTAAGAATTTGACCAAAAGTAGTTTTTGATGAATGAAATTCTATGATCTACAAATTGTATCTGCACACAAAGAAAATGATATAAAATACCATTTAAATGTATTTTTATTGTAAAGAAAAAGAAAAGTAAAAAAGAAAAATCTTTGCTTCATCTCAAATCCCTGGCTAGAAGAAAAGAGAAGCAAAGAGGCATACACAGTACAGGAAACAAATGTGCTATATTCATCTTGACAGCGAACTCCTATTTAGAAATTATTTTTCCATCTCGAACAGGAGAGAACCAAGTGCTCTTTATAATCATATAAATGGCTTAGCTTTCAGTAAGTGCTCTCTCTTAGATCAACAAAGAGCTGTCATGAGCAGAAAGTATTACTCATTGCTCGCTACAGCATTTCGAGTTCTTACCTCCCTTTACCAACCAGCTATGGAGTCTGCAGAGGCCAAACTTCTCAAGTAACACATTAATCAAATTACAACTGCATGCTTTTCTCAGGATTTCCACTGTTTAATAAAATGACACTTCTATTTTTTTTTTCTTCTCCACCCCTTCTCATTTACTCAACGTCCAAGAAAGGTTGGACTTTTTTTTTTTTTTCTTGCAAATTTTAATGAAATTATAGTGGAGAGTCATCTGTTTAAAAAGGGAGACAAATTTATACAAATTTGTCTAACAGTAAAATATATTCTGAACTCATCTAACAATGTTAATAAAATGGGCTGCAGATAACCTTCACAACACAAATTATAAATTTATAATTGACAGTTTCCCTACTGGAGACTGGCATGATGTATAATCTCACAGCCTTCAGCTCTGCATGACAGGCTCACCTCCATAACTATCACATAAATATTGTCACCAAAAATAAAAAGCTCCAACAAACACTATGCTAGTTTATAACTGATATTGTAGATATGTTTCTTTGGTGAATTTGAATACATATGGAATATAAATCACAAAACGCTGGCAGGGGATATATTAGAAATACAATTATTATTTTCTTAAAGGGACAGTCTAGTATAAATTAAACTTTCATTATTCAGATAGGACTTTTAATTTTAATCAACATTCCAATTTACTTTTATCATCAAATTTGCTTTGTTCTCTTGGTATTCTTAGTTTAAACTAAACCTAGGCAGGCTTGTGTGCTAATTTCTAAGCCTTTGAGGGCTGCCTCTTATCATATGCTTTTTAAATCTCTTTTCAAACACAAAGAGACAGAAAGTACACGTGGGCCATATAGATAACACTGTGTTCAGGCACAGGGGGTTATTTAAGATTTAGCACAAAACAATGCTAAATTTAAGACAATAGATAATAAACAGTCACAGTCATGTGATCAGGGGGCTGGAAGAAGGTTCCTAGATACAAGGTAATCACTGAGGTAAAAACATAATTTATGCTTACCTGATAAATTCCTTTCTTCTGTTGTGTGATCAGTCCACGGGTCATCATTACTTCTGGGATATAACTCCTCCCCAACAGGAAATGCAAGAGGATTCACCCAGCAGAGCTGCATATAGCTCCTCCCCTCTACGTCAGTCCCAGTCATTCGACCAAGAATCAACGAGAAAGGAGTAACCAAGGGTGAAGTGGTGACTGGAGTATAATTTAAAAGATATTTACCTGCCTTAAAACAGGGCGGGCCGTGGACTGATCACACAACAGAAGAAAGGAATTTATCAGGTAAGCATAAATTATGTTTTCTTCTGTTATGTGTGATCAGTCCACGGGTCATCATTACTTCTGGGATACCAATACCAAAGCAAAAGTACACGGATGACGGGAGGGATAGGCAGGCTCATTATACAGAAGGAACCACTGCCTGAAGAACCTTTCTCCCAAAAATAGCCTCCGAAGAAGCAAAAGTGTCAAATTTGTAAAATTTGGAAAAAGTATGAAGTGAAGACCAAGTTGCAGCCTTGCAAATCTGTTCAACAGAGGCCTCATTCTTAAAGGCCCAAGTGGAAGCCACAGCTCTAGTGGAGTGAGCTGTAATTCTTTCAGGAGGCTGCTGTCCAGCAGTCTCATAGGCTAAACGTATTATGCTACGAAGCCAAAAAGAGAGAGAGGTAGCAGAAGCTTTTTGACCTCTCCTCTGTCCAGAGTAAACGACAAACAAGGAAGAAGTTTGGCGAAAATCTTTAGTTGCCTGCAAGTAGAACTTGAGGGCACGAACTACATCCAGATTGTGTAAAAGACGTTCCTTCTTTGAAGAAGGATTTGGACACAAGGATGGGACAACAATCTCTTGATTGATGTTCCTGTTAGTGACTACCTTAGGTAAGAACCCAGGTTTAGTACGCAGAACTACCTTGTCTGAGTGAAAAATCAGATAAGGGGAATCACAATGTAAGGCTGATAACTCCGAGACTCTTCGAGCCGAGGAAATAGCCATTAAAAACAGAACTTTCCAAGATAACATTTTTATATCAATGGAATGAAGGGGTTCAAACGGAACACCCTGTAAAACGTTAAGAACTAAGTTTAAACTCCATGGTGGAGCAACAGCTTTAAACACAGGCTTGATCCTAGCTAAAGCCTGACAAAAGGACTGGACGTCTGGATTTTCTGACAGACGTCTGTGTAACAAGATGGACAGAGCTGAAATCTGTCCCTTTAATGAACTAGCTGATAAACCCTTTTCTAAACCTTCTTGTAGAAAAGACAATATCCTAGCGATCCTAACCTTACTCCAGGAGTAACCTTTGGATTCGCACCAGTATAGGTATTTCCGCCATATTTTATGGTAAATCCTTCTGGTAACAGGCTTCCTAGCCTGAATCAGGGTATCAATAACCGACTCAGAAAAACCACGTTTTGATAAAATCAAGCGTTCAATTTCCAAGCAGTCAGCTTCAGAGAAGTTAGATTTTGATGTTTGAATGGACCCTGTATCAGAAGGTCCTGTCTTAGAGGTAGAGACCAAGGCGGACAGGATGACATGTCCACTAGATCTGCATACCAAGTCCTGCGTGGCCATGCAGGTGCTATTAGAATTACTGATGCTCTCTCCTGCTTGATTTTGGCAATCAATCGAGGAAGCAGCGGGAAGGGTGGAAACACATAAGCCATCCTGAAGTTCCAAGGTGCTGTCAAAGCATCTATCAGAACTGCTCCCGGATCCCTGGATCTGGACCCGTAGCGAGGAAGTTTGGCGTTCTGGCGAGACGCCATGAGATCTATCTCTGGTTTGCCCCAACGTCGAAGTATTTGGGCAAAGACCTCCGGATGAAGTTCCCACTCCCCCGGATGAAAAGTCTGGCGACTCAAGAAATCCGCCTCCCAGTTCTCCACTCCCGGGATGTGGATTGCTGACAGGTGGCAAGAGTGAGACTCTGCCCAGCGAATTATCTTTGATACTTCCATCATTGCTAGGGAGCTTCTTGTCCCTCCCTGATGGTTGATGTAAGCTACAGTCGTGATGTTGTCCGACTGAAACCTGATGAACCCCCGAGTTGTTAACTGGGGCCAAGCCAGAAGGGCATTGAGAACTGCTCTCAATTCCAGAATGTTTATTGGAAGGAGACTCTCCTCCTGATTCCATAGTCCCTGAGCCTTCAGAGAATTCCAGACAGCGCCCCAACCTAGTAGGCTGGCGTCTGTTGTTACAATTGTCCAGTCTGGCCTGCTGAATGGCATCCCCCTGGACAGGTGTGGCCGATAAAGCCACCATAGAAGAGAATTTCTGGTCTCTTGATTCAGATTCAGAGTAGGGGACAAATCTGAGTAATCCCCATTCCACTGACTTAGCATGCATAATTGCAGCGGTCTGAGGTGTAGGCGTGCAAAAGGTACTATGTCCATTGCCGCTACCATTAAGCCGATCACCTCCATGCATTGAGCTACTGACGGGTGTTGAATGGAATGAAGGACGCGGCATGCATTTTGAAGCTTTGTTAACCTGTCTTCTGTCAGGTAAATCTTCATTTCTACAGAATCTATAAGAGTCCCCAAGAATGGAACTCTTGTGAGAGGAAAGAGAGAACTCTTCTTTTCGTTCACTTTCCATCCATGCGACCTTAGAAATGCCAGAACTAACTCTGTATGAGACTTGGCAGTTTGAAAGCTTGAAGCTTGTATTAGAATGTCGTCTAGGTACGGAGCTACCGAAATCCCTCGCGGTCTTAGTACCGCTAGAAGGGCACCCAGAACCTTTGTGAAGATTCTTGGAGCCGTAGCCAATCCGAATGGAAGAGCTACAAACTGGTAGTGCCTGTCTAAGAAGGCAAACCTTAGATACCGGTGATGATCTTTGTGGATCGGTATGTGAAGGTAAGCATCCTTTAAATCCACTGTGGTCATGTACTGACCCTCTTGGATCATGGGTAAGATTGTCCGAATAGTTTCCATTTTGAACGATGGAACTCTTAGGAATTTGTTTAGAGTCTTTAAATCTAAGATTGGCCTGAAAGTTCCCTCTTTTTTGGGAACCACAAACAGGTTTGAGTAGAACCCTTGTCCTTGTTCCGACCGCGGAACCGGATGGATCACTCCCATTAATAACAGATCTTGTACGCAGCGTAGAAACGCTTCTTTCTTTATCTGGTTTGTTGACAACCTTGACAGATGAAATCTCCCTCTTGGGGGAGATAATTTGAAGTCTAGAAGGTATCCCTGCGATATGATCTCTAGAGCCCAGGGATCCTGAACATCTCTTGCCCAGGCCTGGGCGAAGAGAGAGAGTCTGCCCCCCACTAGATCCGGTCCCGGATCGGGGGCTCTCGGTTCATGCTGTCTTTGGGGCAGCAGCAGGTTTCCTGGCCTGCTTGCTCTTGTTCCAGGACTGGTTAGGCTTCCAGCCTTGCCTGTAACGAGCAACAGCTCCTTCCTGTTTTGGTGCAGTGGAGGTTGATGCTGCTCCTGTTTTGAAATTCCGAAAGGGACGAAAATTAGACTGTCTAGCCTTAGCTTTGGCTTTGTCTTGAGGTAGGGCGTGGCCCTTACCACCTGTAATGTCGGCGATAATATCTTTCAAACCGGGCCCAAATAAAGACTGCCCCTTGAAAGGTATATTAAGTAATTTGGACTTAGAAGTCACATCAGCTGACCAGGATTTTAGCCACAGCGCCCTACGTGCCTGTATGGCGAATCCTGAGTTCTTAGCCGTAAGTTTAGTTAAATGTACTACGGCCTCCGAAATGAAAGAATTAGCTAGTTTAAGGACTCTAAGCCTGTCCGTAATGTCGTCTAGCGTAGATGAACTAAGGTTCTCTTCCAGCGACTCAATCCAAAATGCTGCCGCAGCCGTAATCGGCGCGATACATGCAAGGGGTTGCAATATAAAACCTTGTTGAACAAACATTTTCTTAAGGTAACCCTTTTGATTGAAGTCATAAAAACTAAGTATAATCACCATAGTCCTCTCACACATCCTATCTAGTCGTTGGGTGCAAGAGAATGACTGGGACTGACGTAGAGGGGAGGAGCTATATGCAGCTCTGCTGGGTGAATCCTCTTGCATTTCCTGTTGGGGAGGAGTTATATCCCAGAAGTAATGATGACCCGTGGACTGATCACACATAACAGAAGAAAAGTATATTACGATAACTGTGTTGGTTATGCAAAACTGGGGAATGGGTAATAAAGGGATTATCTATCTTTTAAAACAATAACAATTCTATGGTAGACTGTCCCTTTAATTTTGAAGCAAGATCATTTTGGACTCAGATAATTATTTCCTCTATTAAAAGGGACATGAAACCCAAATATTTTCTTTTATGATTCAGCAATTTAAAAAAAAGTTTCCAATTGATTTCAATTATTAAATTTGCGCTCTCATGTTGTTCTTTGTTGAAGAGATATCTAGATAGGTAGCATGCAGGAAATAAAGCTGCCACCTAGTGCTTTTGTGAATGTATAACATTGTTGCAAAACTGCTGCAGACACATGCAAAATCCTACTTTTAAACAAAGGATAACAAGAAAATTAAGGACATTTGATAATAGAAGTAAATTGGAAAGTTGTTTAAAATTGAATGTTCTATGTGAACTATGAGAAGAAAAAAAAATGGGTTTTACTTCCCTTTAAAGAGTCAATTTGTTTTTGCCTAAAATGTAGAAATACTTCTTATGAGCTGAAACTGCTGGAATTGAAGACTGACACTGACCACGTTTGTAAGGTTGTTTGATTAGGATGGATTTTGTTCAGTCTAGAGTATTCAGGCAGTGACAATTTCATGATTCAGATAGACCATGCAATAACAACAACAACAAAAATCCAATTTACGTCTAGTATCACATTGCACAGTGTTTTTATATATACACTTTCTAAAGTCACCAGCTGCTACTGGGCATGCGCAAGAGTTCACAGCATATACGTATATGAGTTTGTGATTGGGTGTTGGTTTTCACATGACACAGGGCAGGGAAATAGATGAAACTTCATATTAGTCAGAAAAAAAAGATCATTTGAAATTAAGAATAAGTGCTATTGCCTTTTAATTTATTATGCACGTTTTGTCTGTGTAACTGTATTGTATTAATCGCCTTTTAAAAGGTATATTATTTTTTCGTTTATGTATTTAAAAGATGGTAATTTAAAATATACCTTTTTTTTTTTCTTTTTACCCCTTTTTTTAAAAAAAGAAAAAAGAAAAAAAACAAACCATAATCTGAAACAACATATGTTGTTTTTGTTTTCATGGGAACTATGGTAGTGGTCTCTAGTAGCCCACGAACATGTTGTACACAAATATTAACTTTGTAAGTTTTAAATTAAAAACATATCTCAACAATTTTATACAAAAATCTGCATGATAGATTTGTTATTTTTGTTTAATGTCATTTAACCTTTTCCGCTTTAGCACCGTTAGGACGGCATGGAACGTCCTAGCCATTTGGCTGAACTAAAGCCAACAGGGTTTACAGATTGGGAATGCGAAATGGTGGGCGTGCCTAGTGTCATAAGGACACCGCCCTAAAACGATCCCATCACTGTAATCTCGCAATCGTATGCACCGTTGCGTGATTTCAATTTATTTACATTGTTCTGATATACACAATTTAGACCCAACACGAAAGGGTTAAACAACCTAAATAATTGTCTCAATCTCATTGAAGAACAAAAAAATAAATTAATCAACCAATTAAAAGAAAATATCTGACAGTTTTAAAACTAAAATATAAGAAGAACTATAAATGGGTTTATTATACAAACACAGGAAACAATGTTCTGCAATGTCATTATTTTACACAAAGAGCACATCTTTTCTCTTTTCACTGCTATAGTCAACTTTACGTATGGTAATTTTTACTCAGTCATCTGCACTAACATTGTGATGACTCGCGCTTCTAAAAAAGACTGAAATTAAATAAACGTAATGTTTATTTAAATGAGATGTAAAGTGTTTGCTGATTCCAGTTGATCCCCCAATTCAAATCAATTTCCATAAATCAGTAGTTTTGGTAAACTTTGTTCACTTTTAGTTAAGTAAAAGGTATAATTTGTTTTAGAATATATTATTACATAATATGGAATGTGTAATTTTGGTCTGTCTTAAAGGCACATAAAAGTGCAAAAAGAAAATGCTCTTAAAACATTTTATTATTGTACAATTGCTTACATATATGTGTTTAAACCCTTTAACTTGAAATTCAGCTCCAGAGCTGCAATGCACAACTGGGAGATAGCTGAACACAACTGGGAGCCAATAACAAGTGGCATATGTATGTAGCCACTAATCAGTAGCTAACTTGAGTTTGTCTAGGTATCTTAACATTTTATGAAAATGTGATTAGAATGAGTTTGGTTTATATAACCATCAGATACATGAATTCATCTAGTGTGATGGTGAGAGAGTTTTATTTCATTAAAAACTCTCACCTCTAATAAATGTGCAATAATGCAATGAAAAAGTACAGAGAGAACACCATCTCTCTTTGAACTTGCTAAAATTCGCACTTCAAAAAGGTATTCTCGAGATTTGGTGAATCTACAGCAAGGTCTCAAAATAACTCTTGGAAAAGAATGTTGTTTTTTTCCTCTCTACTTAGCAAAAACAAATATACTATGGATTTTCAGAAAGGTTTTTAACAATAATAATTCTGTAGTGTAGTGTGGCTGAGAGTTAGAATAGCTTTTGTGTGTGCTTGGTTTATATTAGAAGTTGACAAATTTAAATGAAAATTAAGAGCCAGCCAGATTATAAAGTATCAAGAACAATGTGTTGTAAGTAAAACTGTAGCTCAGATTAAAGCAATTCAAATTATTTAATTTTTTTTTTTTTTTTTAAAAAAAGCATGCAATCCTTGAATTTGCATTTATAGATGTGGGACTGGGAACCAATGCTATGTTTAGCCGTCCCTACCTCTGTTCAATGATTCTGGTAGGGGCTCAATGCTAGTACCGTTGGGAGTTATTTTTTTTATTTATTGGAATGGGCGGTTCGGCCAATCAAAAACTGTACTGCCCACTTCGTTGACATCAGTAAGAGGGAGTTGAGAATGCTCTGTACAAAAATGTATAGTTTTGCTTATTTTTAAATAACATTGCTCTGATTTTCAGACTCCTAACCAAACCCAAAAGTTTTAAGAGAATACCGTCAGCTACCTATTCCAGCTTGCTTCTTTTTTGTGTAAAGGGTCTTTTCATATGCAAAGAAAGGGGGGGGGGGGTCTTATTTCTCACTTGCAGTGGGCTTTCCACCTACCTTTTTAACAGAGCTAAACTGAAAGCTTCTAAGTACGTTTTTAAACAGTTTTATACTGGGTTTTTATATCAGTATCTGTGCATCTTATTCTTTATAATAGTGTCTATTACATGCAGTTATATGAAAATTTGTGTATACTGTCCCTTTAATAGAATTTAAAAACTCAAAAGCACACACACTAATATGTATCTTTGTCTTGAGCTGTCAATTTATTTATTTTTTTGCGCTTACTACTTTTTTTTTTCTATAATTTTTGGACAGGTGTGTAAGTAGATTAATCATACAAAAATAAAAACAAAACATAAATAAAAAGAAACTTGATATTATCAGTATATTTTTTTTGACAGTGATTATCCTGGGTCTGTGTTGCTACAGATTGTCATTTTCACTGTGAGCTGTTTTTTAAGGAATTGCAAAGTATATTCTGTGTTAAAATGTAATCAGGTGATTTTTTAGTAAATAAATAATTCCATGTTGCACTAATGTACAATGTAATCAGGTTGTTGGTTGATAATGTGGTTTATCGACTGATGCCAAGTAACTTATGTCAGAACTCAATCTTCCTTATAACCTTTATGGAGCATTTTTATAATTTATCATCAACTGACATAGCCCAAGCAGTATAGTCTAACCACTCCCTCTTGCTGCTGCAAGGCTGAAATTACATCTTTGTCTTTGAAGTCAGCATACTGTTAGCGTTGCCATGACTACAGGGCGGGTAATGGCCTTCTCCGACAGGAGATTGGTATTAAAAGTATAAACACAGCCTTCCGTGAGGCTTTTTTTTTCCTTCCAACATGATTACTGAACTACTGTTCTCGTTCGTTCCTGAATGTTTCAAAATATACATCTATTTTGTTTTCCATTTTACCACAATCTGGCTGACTAGATAATTCTGAGTTACATTACTTTAATGGCAAACACTGAAAGAATCATTAATTTCATTTTATTTGCCCCTTTTTTATGACCAACCACTAAATATTATATTTTGGTTTAACACACTATGTAGGTAAAAGCTATAAATACAAATAAATAGTTATGGTTCCTTTAAATGTAAAGATTAACAGATAGCTTTTTTTTTTTTGCATGTTTTTTACTGGTTTTCTGATATAATGAAAATCATTGCAACAAATATCAATAATTTGAACAGTTCATCTTAATCTGTTATTTAATAGAATTGCAGACATTTTCAGAAGTGTAGAAAAGTTATCTTGCTCAGTTAGTTGACGTCAATTCTGTGCATAAAAATGAAACCTTTTAGAGGTGTATGTTACAGAAATATGACTTATTTCAGATTTATTTTAATCCATGTGTGTTTGTGTATACATAGATTATATATATATATATATATATATATATATATATATATATATATATATATATATATATATATATATATATATATATATATATATATATATATATATATATATATATAATGTGTGTGTGTGTTCGTGTGTAAATTTTCAAAATGCTTTTATTCATGGGAACTTTAAATCAATTATTTATGCATGCATGTATTTGTTTTATAGTAAACTCACATATTTGCATTCATTCTTCATAGGCGAAATATTGCATTTTATTGCCAAAGATAAGGGTCCAAAAACTGCATACTGTTGGTTTGAGAAAAAAAAAAAAAAAAATCAAAGTTAATTGGCTATTGGATTTTATATAAACAAAGATCTATCTATAAAAATTGGAGATGTTTAAATTAAAAAATAAATAAATTGCATGGCACATTCATTTTGTTCATAGCTCCTAAATTTGATTTATATTTTCCAATTTAATTTTATAAAGATTATTTCATATATATATATATATATATATATATATATATATTTATTATTATTATTATTATTTTATATATATATATATATATATATATATATATATATATATATATATATATATATACTTTTTATTTTTTTAAAAAAATAGGGGTAACCCAAATCTATTGATTCATAGCAACAACAAAAAAATAAAAAAAATAAACAAAAATACAACATACACAAGAAGAGGAGGGCACTCCTCCAATAAGCTTACAATCTACAGAAATCACAGTACTAGCACATAATGGTATAATATATTTCTTGAATACATCAGTGGCTTTCTTAGAACTAAATAGCTGGAATGGTCTTTAAAGCATTGAATGCTTCAAATAACGTCTGTCGTAACTTACACTCATAATCAAATGATGACATCCTGTGGTTTTTAAAAAGACATGGTCATCACCTATGCATCTATTGGTGGTAAAAAAAAAAATACTTTTGCTTTGCGGTAACCAACACTTTAACTTGAGAGTTAGGGTGGTTTTTAGTGCCCTTATTGTTGACCTCTCTCCAGCTGTCACGTATAATGCAGTGGGTGTGCATAAATCTGATTATTTAATCAACAATGTGAAGGAAACATGACTGACAATCATCTCTGCATTACACTGTAGAATATTTGTTTTTCTCTTGTGTGTGTAGAAAGTAGAAAAATAGTGGTGTTACATTACTGTTTGTGCTTAAATTATTTCTTGCAAAACATGCTTAAAGGGCCAGCAAACCCACAACATAATGTTATATAATTCTGCACATAGTGCAGAATTATATAACATCAGCTTAGCTCCCGCTTTCTACCTGAAAGGATTTCAGAGAAAATGTCCTACGAAAATTACTTTTACAGAACGCCGCTCCTGGCACTACTGAGCGGATCTGTTTGTTTTTACTGAGCGGGTCTGTAGCTCGCGTCTGCTACCAGACCAGAGCAGGAGCGAGATACATTGAGTTTAATGGCGCAATCGGGCTGGCTGTGAATAGACAGCGTGGGTTTACTGGCCATTTAAGACTGTATTCTTCTCATAAAAAAAAGAAAAAAAAATGTTTTAGACATTAAAAAAAGGTTAATTATATAATAAAAATGACAATGAAAACAGATGTGATATAAAAAATGTTATCAAATTATAATGCTGCAAAATATTGTGTATGAAACATACAATAGACATTGGTCTGCCATTAGTTAAAAAAAATAAATAAATAAAAATTATATATAAAAAAAATATTTTGTGCATTTCTATTTCTAGGAGGAACTAAAAAAGCTCACAATTTCAGAATGGAATTGCAGGAAAAGGGGACAAAATAAATAATGAAAGTATATTGCAGAGTTTTTTTTATATATATAAAGTTTATAACTTTATATTACCATCTCAAAGTGTTTAATGTCCCTTTAAAGTAAGGAAAATCATAATACAATTGAGCTGCATATCAGCCAAGTCTAAACATTTTTAAAACAAAGGTTTTTTCTGCAATTGTTTTTCAATAACCAAGCTCCACCCATCATCAGTCTTATTGGGAGGAGCCAATCCATGCCTAGTTACTGGAGTTGACAAGACTAGCCAAAATCATTATGTAAGTACTATATATATTGCATTGATTTACAGTTTTTATCTGCAAAAAAAAAACAATTAGGAATAATATATAAAAGGGTTAGCATTGAGAAGTCTGCAGTGTGCATTTTGGATATTAAAATTAGAAAATCCACAGTTATTAAGGATAAATAAATAATGAAAGAATACTGTAAAGTTATTTTACCATGCATAACTAAACATTTTATATTAAAGGGATACTAAACACAATTTTTTTCTTTTGTAATTCGGATAAAGTATGCAATTTTAAGCAACTTTCTAATTTACTCCTATTATCAATTTTTCTTCATTCTATTGGTATCTTTATTTGACAAGCAGGAATTAAAGTTTAGGTGACGGCCCATTTTGGGCTTAGCACCTAGGTACTGCTTGCTGATTGGTGGCTAAAAGTCGCCGCAAATCAGCAAGCCCTATCGAGGGTGCTGAACCAAAAATGGGCCGGCTCCTAAACTTTCATTCCTGCTTTTTCAAATAAAGATACCAAGCGAACGAAGAAAATTGATAATAGGAGTAAATTAGAAAGTTGCTTAAAATGGCATGCTCTTTCTGAATAATAGTTAATAAATTGGGTATAGTATCCTTTAAAAATCTCACCCTTTTTTTTTAATGTCCCTTTATACTAATTAAAGTTAGCTTTAATATTAATGTCACATTAATGGTGAAATTATCTATATTCAAATAAAAAAATACATGCAGTGTCTGTCACTCAATACTATTTCCCAGTATTCCTGCTTATACTGTTATAATATTTGCTGCTATACAATGTAATCAACCTTGCAATCAAGCCTGTTTAAACGTATCTCCTTTGTTCATGTACATGCATACAACATAAAACATATGTAACAACATATTTATTAAAACAGGTTAATATGCATGTGTGTCTTTATAGAACCTCAGATCAAGTAAAAATGTTAATTTCTTTGTGCTTTCATAAAATAAAATTATAACATAATGCCCCTTATATAATGGTATTTAGAAAACTGTCAATGCTCCTGTCCCTGACTAACCCGTGACACTACCAGGATAATTACTTTTTATACCTTTAAAAAAATAAATATCTAAATGTAGAGTATTATTGCAAAGCGATACATATTTGTTACGCTACAATACGCTTTCCCATTCCTCTAATGTTCCTGTCACTTGTATGTGTCAGAAAAAAATATAAAACTGTTGAAAATATTCCATTTTCTGCTGCCTGCTCTATACCCTGTGGATTCACACCATACTTCCAACTAGGGCACATTCCTTTTATCTCATCAAAATTGCACGACAAAGTTAACATAATGTAATCGCAGCAGTAGCTAGCAGAAGGCAAAATTGAAGCTCCTGTGTAGTGTAAGACAGGGTAAAGCTTTACTTTAAAGCGTTTAATAGTTCTTTTTTTTTTTCTCCCATAACTCCCATGGGTGTTGCTTATCACACACACTGTTACGTGGTATAAGAATATACTATGATGATGAACAAGAGGTCAATTTAAACAGCATGGAAGAAACGAGAGAGTTCTTCCTAATTTACAGCAAAGAAAACATAAAGTATGATAGATAAAACCCATAAAAACATTGTTATATATGGGGGAACTTTGCATTTGTTGAGGTGAGACATGTTTTACTGAACATATGCAGTTAGGATATGCAGTACGACCGCTGCTTTGAGAATGGGCAATTTGTTTGTTGAGGGTTTTTTTTTTTACAGTAACTTAATAACCACATCAGTGCATATTAGCATTCATCAGCAAGCAGATCCAATTATTTATTCATTACTAGAGAAATAGACTGCAGAATACAAGGATAGGGGTACTACTGAAATATCCTTTATACCAGAAGTCAGCAAACTTGGGCCACCAGAGGTTTTGGAACTACATTTCCCATGATGCTCAGACAGCCTAAAGTGTCTCAGGGAAATGTAGTTCCAAAACATCTGGGGGCCCAAGGTTTCTGACCCCTGCTTTATACAATTACACAAATAAACACCAATACACACGTTATTCTTTTATGATTATATTTAGCTCTTTCAATCTCTCTGCCTCTTTACTAATTGTCTCCATTTTTTTCATTATTGTATCAATAATTTAATTTATAAAAGGTTACTTATGGACAATAAACTCTACAAATTAAAGCATGAAAACATTTTGCAGATAAAAAAGCTCTCGAGTGTCACTGAAGAGGGCAGTTTGTACATTCAAAGTTTTAGTCTCATTCTGTACCAACTAAGGTCGGTTACATTTTTAGAATACTTGAATTAATTGAATTCTCACCTTCTAGAATACAGAAAGAATACAGAGTAAAGTTTTCATCCCTTGATAAAAAAAAGCAAAATGTTCTGAGCTAAAATGTGCATTAAAATACCATACAAGCTACACAGTAATATGCACTACACTGCCAGGGTAAGCTGGTTAAAAGCGTTTCAGTTCAATGTTAATACGCTAAGTGATTAACCTTTTATAATGTAGCACTTGTAGTTGGTCCTTGGGTTTATTTGCAATAGAAAACTTCGACTTAGATCATTTTGCATACTACACACATTTAGAGCCACCAAACAAATCCAAGTGTTACAGAGTGAAAACACTTATACAGCATTAGCTGCTACATATTTTGATATTGTTTCAGTATTCTCAAAGTCCCACTTCTACGCCTAAATGTGGGGGGAAAAACAACCAAAAAAAACCAGTATAAACATACTGCACATCATATCATAAAAAGGCACAGTGCAAACTGGGAGTGAAAGGCATTTAACGGTAAAGTGACTTCATTAATTAATTTAACTAGGAACATGGAAAAAAAAAAAGAGAGTGTGTAAACTTAATCACTGGCTATAATTCAAATTAAGAAAATAAAACAGAATTTATGTTTACCTGATAAATTACTTTCTCCAACGGTGTGTCCGGTCCACGGCGTCATCCTTACTTGTGGGATATTCTCTTCCCCAACAGGAAATGGCAAAGAGCCCAGCAAAGCTGGTCACATGATCCCTCCTAGGCTCCGCCTTCCCCAGTCATTCGACCGACGTAAAGGAGGAATATTTGCATAGGAGAAATCATATGATACCGTGGTGACTGTAGTTAAAGAAAATAAATTATCAGACCTGATTAAAAAACCAGGGCGGGCCGTGGACCGGACACACCGTTGGAGAAAGTAATTTATCAGGTAAACATAAATTCTGTTTTCTCCAACATAGGTGTGTCCGGTCCACGGCGTCATCCTTACTTGTGGGAACCAATACCAAAGCTTTAGGACACGGATGAAGGGAGGGAGCAAATCAGGTCACCTAAATGGAAGGCACCACGGCTTGCAAAACCTTTCTCCCAAAAATAGCCTCAGAAGAAGCAAAAGTATCAAACTTGTAAAATTTGGTAAAAGTGTGCAGTGAAGACCAAGTCGCTGCCTTACATATCTGATCAACAGAAGCCTCGTTCTTGAAGGCCCATGTGGAAGCCACAGCCCTAGTGGAATGAGCTGTGATTCTTTCAGGAGGCTGCCGTCCGGCAGTCTCATAAGCCAATCTGATGATGCTTTTAATCCAAAAAGAGAGAGAGGTAGAAGTTGCTTTTTGACCTCTCCTTTTACCAGAATAAACAACAAACAAGGAAGATGTTTGTCTAAAATCCTTTGTAGCATCTAAATAGAATTTTAGAGCGCGAACAACATCCAAATTGTGCAACAAACGTTCCTTCTTTGAAACTGGATTCGGACACAAAGAAGGCACGACTATCTCCTGGTTAATGTTTTTGTTAGAAACAACTTTCGGAAGAAAACCAGGTTTAGTACGTAAAACCACCTTATCTGCATGGAACACCAGATAAGGAGGAGAACACTGCAGAGCAGATAATTCTGAAACTCTTCTAGCAGAAGAAATTGCAACCAAAAACAAAACTTTCCAAGATAATAACTTAATATCAACGGAATGTAAGGGTTCAAACGGAACCCCCTGCAGAACTGAAAGAACTAAATTGAGACTCCAAGGAGGAGTCAAAGGTTTGTAAACAGGCTTGATTCTAACCAGAGCCTGAACAAAGGCTTGAACATCTGGCACAGCTGCCAGCTTTTTGTGAAGTAACACAGACAAGGCAGAAATCTGTCCCTTCAAGGAACTTGCGGATAATCCTTTCTCCAATCCTTCTTGAAGAAAGGATAGAATCTTAGGAATTTTTACCTTGTCCCAAGGGAATCCTTTAGATTCACACCAACAGATATATTTTTTCCATATTTTGTGGTAAATTTTTCTAGTTACAGGCTTCCTGGCCTGAACAAGAGTATCAATAACAGAATCTGAGAACCCTCGCTTTGATAAGATCAAGCGTTCAATCTCCAAGCAGTCAGTTGGAGTGAGACCAGATTCGGATGTTCGAACGGACCTTGAACAAGAAGGTCTCGTCTCAAAGGTAGCTTCCATGGTGGAGCCGATGACATATTCACCAGGTCTGCATACCAAGTCCTGCGTGGCCACGCAGGAGCTATCAAGATCACCGATGCCCTCTCCTGATTGATCCTGGCTACCAGCCTGGGGATGAGAGGAAACGGCGGGAATACATAAGCTAGTTTGAAGGTCCAAGGTGCTACTAGTGCATCTACTAGAGTCGCCTTGGGATCCCTGGATCTGGACCCGTAGCAAGGAACCTTGAAGTTCTGACGAGAGGCCATCAGATCCATGTCTGGAATGCCCCACAGTTGAGTAATGTGGGCAAAGATTTCCGGATGGAGTTCCCACTCCCCCGGATGTAATGTCTGACGACTCAGAAAATCTGCTTCCCAATTTTCCACTCCTGGGATGTGGATTGCAGACAAGTGGCAGGAGTGAGTCTCCGCCCATTGAATGATTTTGGTCACTTCTTCCATCGCCAGGGAACTCCTTGTTCCCCCCTGATGGTTGATGTACGCAACAGTCGTCATGTTGTCTGATTGAAACCGTATGAACTTGGCCTTTGCTAGCTGAGGCCAAGCCTTGAGAGCATTGAGTACCGCTCTCAGTTCCAGAATATTTATCGGTAGAAGAGATTCTTCCCGAGACCAAAGACCCTGAGCTTTCAGGGGTCCCCAGACCGCGCCCCAGCCCATCAGACTGGCGTCGGTCGTGACAATGACCCACTCTGGTCTGCGGAAGCTCATCCCCTGTGACAGGTTGTCCAGGGACAGCCACCAACGGAGTGAATCTCTGGTCTTCTGATTTACTTGTATCGTCGGAGACAAGTCTGTATAGTCCCCATTCCACTGACTGAGCATGCACAGTTGTAATGGTCTTAGATGAATGCGCGCAAAAGGAACTATGTCCATTGCCGCTACCATCAAACCTATTACTTCCATGCACTGCGCTATGGAAGGAAGAGGAACGGAATGAAGTATTTGACAAGAGTTTAGAAGTTTTGTTTTTCTGGCCTCTGTCAGAAAAATCCTCATTTCTAAGGAGTCTATTATTGTTCCCAGGAAGGGAACCCTCGTTGACGGAGATAGAGAACTCTTTTCTACGTTCACTTTCCATCCGTGAGATCTGAGAAAGGCCAGGACAATGTCCGTGTGAGCCTTTGCTAGAGGAAGGGACGACGCTTGAATCAGAATGTCGTCCAAGTAAGGTACTACTGCAATGCCCCTTGGTCTTAGCACCGCTAGAAGGGACCCTAGTACCTTTGTGAAAATCCTTGGAGCAGTGGCTAATCCGAACGGAAGTGCCACGAACTGGTAATGCTTGTCCAGGAATGCGAACCTTAGGAACCGATGATGTTCCTTGTGGATAGGAATATGTAGATACGCATCCTTTAAATCCACCGTGGTCATGAATTGACCTTCCTGGATGGAAGGAAGAATTGTTCGAATGGTTTCCATTTTGAACGATGGAACCTTGAGAAACTTGTTTAGGATCTTGAGATCTAAGATTGGTCTGAACGTTCCCTCTTTTTTGGGAACTACGAACAGATTGGAGTAGAACCCCATCCCTTGTTCTCCTAATGGAACAGGATGAATCACTCCCATTTTTAACAGGTCTTCTACACAATGTAAGAATGCCTGTTTTTTTATGTGGTCTGAAGACAATTGAGACCTGTGGAACCTCCCCCTTGGGGGAAGCCCTTTGAATTCCAGAAGATAACCTTGGGAGACTATTTCTAGCGCCCAAGGATCCAGAACATCTCTTGCCCAAGCCTGAGCGAAGAGAGAGAGTCTGCCCCCCACCAGATCCGGTCCCGGATCGGGGGCCAACATCTCATGCTGTCTTGGTAGCAGTGGCAGGTTTCTTGGCCTGCTTTCCCTTGTTCCAGCCTTGCATTGGTCTCCAGGCTGGTTTGGCTTGAGAAGTATTACCCTCTTGCTTAGAGGACGTAGCACTTGGGGCTGGTCCGTTTCTACGAAAGGGACGAAAATTAGGTTTATTTTTGGCCTTGAAAGACCTATCCTGAGGAAGGGCGTGGCCCTTGCCCCCAGTGATATCAGAGATAATCTCTTTCAAGTCAGGGCCAAACAGCGTTTTCCCCTTGAAAGGAATGTTAAGCAATTTGTTCTTGGAAGACGCATCCGCTGACCAAGATTTTAACCAAAGCGCTCTGCGCGCCACAATAGCAAACCCAGAATTTTTCGCCGCTAACCTAGCCAATTGCAAAGTGGCGTCTAGGGTGAAAGAATTAGCCAATTTGAGAGCACGGATTCTGTCCATAATCTCCTCATAAGAAGGAGAATTACTAGTGATCGCCTTTTCTAGCTCATCGAACCAGAAACACGCGGCTGTAGTGACAGGGACAATGCATGAAATTGGTTGTAGAAGGTAACCTTGCTGAACAAACATCTTTTTAAGCAAACCTTCTAATTTTTTATCCATAGGATCTTTGAAAGCACAACTATCTTCTATGGGTATAGTGGTGCGTTTGTTTAGAGTAGAAACCGCCCCCTCGACCTTGGGGACTGTCTGCCATAAGTCCTTTCTGGGGTCGACCATAGGAAACAATTTTTTAAATATGGGGGGAGGGACGAAAGGTATACCGGGCCTTTCCCATTCTTTATTTACAATGTCCGCCACCCGCTTGGGTATAGGAAAAGCTTCGGGGGGCCCCGGGACCTCTAGGAACTTGTCCATTTTACATAGTTTCTCTGGGATGACCAAATTCTCACAATCATCCAGAGTGGATAACACCTCCTTAAGCAGAGCGCGGAGATGTTCCAACTTAAATTTAAATGTAATCACATCAGGTTCAGCTTGTTGAGAAATTTTCCCTGAATCTGAAATTTCTCCCTCAGACAAAACCTCCCTGGCCCCCTCAGACTGGTGTAGGGGCCCTTCAGAAACAATATCATCAGCGTCCTCATGCTCTTCAGTATTTTCTAAAACAGAGCAGTCGCGCTTTCGCTGATAAGTGGGCATTTTGGCTAAAATGTTTTTGATAGAATTATCCATTACAGCCGTTAATTGTTGCATAGTAAGGAGTATTGGCGCGCTAGATGTACTAGGGGCCTCTTGTGTGGGCAAGACTGGTGTAGACGAAGGAGGGGATGATGCAGTACCATGCTTACTCCCCTCACTTGAGGAATCATCTTGGGCATCATTTTCTCTAAATTTTGTGTCACATAAATCACATCTATTTAAATGAGAAGGGACCTTGGCTTCCCCACATTCAGAACACAGTCTATCTGGCAGTTCAGACATGTTAAACAGGCATAAACTTGATAACAAAGTACAAAAAACGTTTTAAAATAAAACCGTTACTGTCACTTTAAATTTTAAACTGAACACACTTTATTACTGCAATTGCGAAAAAGTATGAAGGAATTGTTCAAAATTCACCAAAATTTCACCACAGTGTCTTAAAGCCTTAAAAGTATTGCACACCAAATTTGGAAGCTTTAACCCTTAAAATAACGGAACCGGAGCCGTTTTTATATTTAACCCCTTTACAGTCCCTGGTATCTGCTTTGCTGAGACCCAACCAAGCCCAAAGGGGAATACGATACCAAATGACGCCTTCAGAAAGTCTTTTCTATGTATCAGAGCTCCTCACACATGCATCTGCATGTCATGCTTCTCAAAAACAAGTGCGCAATACAGGCGCGAAAATGAGACTCTGCCTATGATTAGGGAAAGCCCCTAGAGAATAAGGTGTCCAATACAGTGCCTGCCGGTTATTTTACAAAATTCCCAAGATTAAAATAATTCCTCAAGGCTACGGAGTATAAAATATGTTTATATATAAATCGATTTAGCCCAGAAAATGTCTACAGTCTTAAAAAGCCCTTGTGAAGCCCTTATTTACTGTCTGTAATAAAATGGCTTACCGGATCCCATAGGGAAAATGACAGCTTCCAGCATTACATCGTCTTGTTAGAATGTGTCATACCTCAAGCAGCAAAAGTCTGCTCACTGTTCCCCCAACTGAAGTTAATTCCTCTCAACAGTCCTGTGTGGAACAGCCATCGATTTTGGTAACGGTTGCTAAAATCATTTTCCTCTTACAAACAGAAATCTTCATCTCTTTTCTGTTTCAGAGTAAATAGTACATACCAGCACTATTTTAAAATAACAAACTCTTGATTGAATAATAAAAACTACAGTTAAACACTAAAAAACTCTAAGCCATCTCCGTGGAGATGTTGCCTGTACAACGGCAAAGAGAATGACTGGGGAAGGCGGAGCCTAGGAGGGATCATGTGACCAGCTTTGCTGGGCTCTTTGCCATTTCCTGTTGGGGAAGAGAATATCCCACAAGTAAGGATGACGCCGTGGACCGGACACACCTATGTTGGAGAAAATAAGTTATTATAAATAATCAGGAAATGACTACTTCTCCAGAATGTTCTTTAAATTGAGTTTTATAATCCTTTAGGGTGACACAGACAAATATATATATATATATATATATATATATATATAGGCTAACTCAATTTCTCACAACTAACTCCTTACTTGTTCCTCAAAAATCTGGTTTCCGCCCTAAACACTCAACAGAAACCGCTCTTGCTAAAGTAACAAATGACCTGTTATCAGACAAAGCAAAAGGCCATTACTCATTACTAATTCTTCTTGACCTGTCCGCAGCTTTTGATACAGTTGACCATCCT
>NC_069502.1:734859284-734864284 GCF_027579735.1 Bombina bombina
GACTTCATATGGCCCATGCCATGTTGCCAAAAATTTGTTCTCTACAGTGGGAGCCAGGACTAGTACTCTGTCTCCTGGGTTAAACACACAAATCCTGGCATTTCTATTATAGCTGTTCTGTTGGGCATTTTCCATGTGTTCTCTAACTATGGGCATAATGGCTTTCATCCGATCCTGCATCTGAGTTATATGTTCAATCACACTTCTGTGAGGGGTTGACTCCTGTTCCCAAGTCTCCTTAGCTATGTCTAGCAACCCTCTGGGGTGTCTTCCATACAAAAGTTCAAAGGGCAAAAACCCAGTAGAAGCTTGAGGGACCTCTCGGATGGAAAACATTAAATAAGGCAAAAGGAAATCCCAGTTTTTCCCATCTTTATCAATTACTTTTTTGAGCATAGCCTATAGTGTTTTATTAAATCGTTCTACCAGACCATCAGTTTGTGGGTGATATACGGATGTTTTCAGATGCTTTATATGAAGAAGATTACACAACTCCTTTGTAATTCTCAACATAAATGGAGTGCCTTGGTCTGTTAATATTTCTTTGGGAATCCCAACACGGCTGAACATTAACATTAACTCCTTAGCAATTGCTTTTGCTGAAGTAGTACGCATGGGTATTGCCTCAGGGTAACGTGTAGCATAGTCTACTATTACCAATATATACTGGTGCCCCCTTGCATACTTTACAAGAGGACCCACAAAATCCATACCAATGCGTTGAAATGGGACCTCAATTATGGGTAAGGGCACCAAGGGGCTACGGTATGCTGTAAGAGGGGCAGTTAATTGGCATTCAGGACAAGAAGAACAATAATCTGTGATAGATGCCATTACACCTGGCCAATAAAACCTCCTAAGAATTCTCTCTCTGTTTTTTTCAATCCCCAAGTGCCCCCCAAGTATGTGGCTATGTGCCAGGTTTAATACAGTATGTCGATATGCCTGGGGTACTAAGAGCTGTTTGAGAGACTCCTTTTTCCCAACTCTGTACAATAAATCATTTTCCACTTCAAAGTATGGATAGGTGAGCGCTTTATTAGTATTAATGGGGGTGCCATTTCTTATGGAAATATAGTTTCTAGCCACAGCTAAAGTTGGATCCTCCCATTGTGCAGGTCTAAAGTTACTTGGGCTAACCTCTAGGTCAGTTATTTCTACATCAGGTTCAGATATATTAGATTGACCTGTATTATTCTGTTCAGTATTACCTCCAACTAAGGTTTCCATAGGGGTTGAGTGTTTCCCTCTAGCAGGAGTTATTTTGTCTAAGTCATCCCCCAATAAATCAGAAAAGGGAAAGTCACAAACAGCGCCCTCTACTGAATCCGGTGAATTTTCCTCAGCAGCATCCCATAGATTCAAAAAATGAATCTCTGCCTATTATCATTTCATGGACTAATTTATCCACTAAACCAACTCTATGATTTATAGGGCCATTTTGAGTTTCAATAAGTACTTGAGCATTTGGATACTTGTGTATGTCCCTATGGACACAAGCAATATCTAGGTTCTGGTAATTATCAATAGGAGTATTTCTCAACAGACCCCTGTCTATAAGCGTAACCATGCAACCAGAGTCCAGCAAAGCTTTAATTTCATTTCCCTCCACCCTTACAGTGCACCAAGGGTGACCATTTAAACAATCATTTTTGGTAATTACATATACTGAGCGAGAGTACAATGAATAATTGTCTCTCATATTGCCAACATTAAATTCCATAGCAACATCATTCTCAGGGCAGTCCTTTGCAAAATGTCCATACTCTTTACATTGAAAACATTTAATATTAGCATTAGACAACATCTTTGAGGCTATTGTGGACCCTTCCTGCCTCACAAAACTCTTGTCCCTTGCTGTAATGTCCCTCGGGTTGTAAAAACCCAGTCTTAACCAATTTACTGGGACTCTGGATCTTCGGGGTTCTAGGTCTTTCCTGGTTGGGGATTTGTAGAAACTCTCCGGCAGTCAAATAGCATTCCACCATCGCAACTAGACCGTCAGCAGTTTTAGGTTCACTCTGGCTAACCCACCGCCGCAGGGAAACAGTCAATCCTCGCAGGAACCGGTCCATCACGAGCTGTTCCACAATGTGACTAGCTGAGTTGACCTCTGGCTGTAGCCATTTCCTGGCAAGATGTATCA
The DNA here is from genome assembly GCF_027579735.1 of Bombina bombina. Lineage (NCBI taxonomy): Eukaryota > Metazoa > Chordata > Amphibia > Anura > Bombinatoridae > Bombina > Bombina bombina. The sequence continues at coordinate 734,861,431 of NC_069502.1, forward strand.
AGTCAAACATCTGTGACTGCACGACTTTGTCTTGACTGTAAGTCCAGGAGTGAAATCGCTGGGCCCTCACTGCTGTCGTTACTCCCAGACGGGCCAAGATTTCTGTTTCTAGCTTTTTATAGTCACTGGCCTGCTCAGGCTCCAAATCATAATATGCCTTCTGAGGTTCTCCACTCAGAAATGGCGCAAGGAGACTTGCCCATTCAGACACAGGCCACCCTTCTCTTTCGGCTGTCCTATCAAAAGCCATCAGGAAAGCCTCCACATCATCTGTAGCCACCATCTTTTGCAAATAGTTACTCATTCTCAGAGTCTTAGAACTGTGTGGAATTTTGCAGCACACCTGCCCAGTCGTTCAGATAGGCCTCGAATCTCCTGTTGCATGGTACGTGTGATATTCTGCTGTTCCTCTCTTTGTGTTAATACCAGTTTTTGTAGCACTGCAATATTTTCTTGCTGGCTGGCAGTAGCTTGCTGCTGTGTGGCAGTGGCCTGTTGCTGTGAGGCCGTAGCCTGTAGTAAAGCCTTTACAACTTCCTCCATTTTAAGTGTGGTATTGTTTCCTTAACAGACTATCAGTGTGTTGCCCGCATTCTCCACCATATGTGACCTGGTATCTTGGAAACACACAGTCTTTAAAGCTGGAAACAACACAAGGTTGTAGCTTTATAAAATGCAGTCTGTTTATTATCAGGTCTGGCAAAAACAGGCAAAATAAACATAAACAAAACAAAAGAGGCTTACTCTACTGAGCACTTACTAACAAGTACAACTGTCTGTACTAAGTAGCTTTTCACAAAAGTAATATTGCACAGACCTTTCAAACTTTGTCCTTTAGAGATAATTCCTCTCAGTCTCTCAGGAGAGTGTTTGCCGTTTCCCTTTACTGCTGGCAAATCCACCTCTCAACCCCTGACTGGGGATTTTATTAGCACCTGCTGTCAATTACCACATGCAGGGGAGTAGCTAGCTGAGTAAGACAGAATTCCTGGACTGGACTTTTTGACATAATGTGCTACATGCAAACTGCGGGATGGAGCACTGGCCCACCCTACTCTCCAAATACTCCACCCCAGGGACCCAGAGATAAATCACATATTTTCTCTATGTGGCAAACAAACATAACAATTCTCCCTGGGATTGTCAGACCACACCCCGCACTGCAGCACTTTTGAGGGAATATAGACACCTTCCATTACTATGCCTTGGGTTCTGTCACAATATATATATATATATATATATATATATATATACACACACACACACACACACATACATACATATATATATATATATATATATATACACATATACACACACACACACATACTAGGGCTGGGCGATATGGGCAAAAAAAATTGCGGTTTAATTGCGGTTTAATCGCGATTTTCTTATAAATGACTATAACACCTTCATTTTGCATTATAAAGTTTATTTAACACTACAGAATCTTAAAGGGACAGTCAACACCAGAATTTTTGCTGTTTAAAAAGATAGATAATTCCTTTATTACCCATTCCTCAGTTTTGCAAAACCAACACTGTTATATTAATACACTTTTTACTTCTGTGACTAACTTGTATCTAAGCATCTTAGAACTGCCCCTAATCACATGCCTTTTAGTTCTTATCTATTGACTTGCATTTTAGCCAATTAGTGCAGTGTCTGCCACTAGCCACGAGCGTGATCACAATGCTATCATTATGGCCTACATGAGCTTAGAAATTATCATATGTGCCTTCCTAGGTTTGCTTTCAACTAGAATACCAAGAGAACAAAGCAAAATTGTTGATAAAAGTAAATTGGAAAGTTGTTTAAAATTACATTTCCTATTTGAAAAATGAAAGGGTTTTTTTGGACTTGACTGTCCCTTTAATGTACATGTTTCTCAATGTCCAATACACTCTTGGAGCATAAAAATGCAAACCACAAAATAGTTAAAATAAAATTTGCTGCCTGTGATGTGATTAAATAGTAGCCACTAGCCAGTTATTAGGTCTTATGACACACAACATTGTCATGTTTTCTTGGACAGTCATTCTAACTGTGGACAATGGTATGATTAACAAATGAAGCAGTGTAAGCCACATACACACACACATATGTATATGTAGGGCATGTATTATATATTTTTTCTTCTTCTTTTTTTAAACATTTTAATTTGACTGAAAATGAGCCCTGCTCCTATCCAGGAATTCATTACAGGCATATAGCAGTAGGGGTGGGGGTCTTCTCCTTTCAGAAATGCTGTGCCTTGCTGATATAAAATACATTGTAGATGCAGTTAAGTTAACCCAGCAGCTAATAGCAGAGGGGACTGCAGTTTTAGCCTTTTTGGGAGTGGTGGGGTTAACTGCATCTGCTATGTATTTGAGCCAGAGGAGCAGGAGATTGTGTTGGAGGTTCCATAATGTTTACATACCCTAAGTTTCAGACTGCAGACTTCCCTAGGGGAAAATATAAATTAGTGGCTTTCTCTGCTCTTCATTCCTGCATGGGCTCCTTTTAGATTTCTAGATTGATCGACTGCTTCTCAGAACAGAAAGTGAAAGTAAAAGAGCCATTTTACAAATGTGTGCTAAAAGCAACCACTAGATGGAGCTGGTTTGCAAGAAATCACAAATAAATTAATGCATTACAGCCACTTCTAAAGGAATTCTTTATGTAGGAAAAAATCGCGACTCCTCACGGTTTTAAAATTGCGGCGATTAATCACAGTTTTAAATCGCATATGCGATTAATCATGCAGCCCTAACACACACACACACATATATATATATATATATATATATATATATATATATGTGCTTCAGACCTGAGGAAGAGAGGAAAACTCTCGAAAGCTTGTGTTTGA